>NC_080675.1:71432288-71579788 GCF_030445035.2 Dasypus novemcinctus | reverse complement strand
AGATAAAAAATAACAGTGAATTACCAGGTGCAGTGAATGTGCCAAGATAATGGAAGAGGTTGTTGATGTGGGAGGAGTGGGGTAGGGGGGTGGGGGTTATATGGGGACCTCATATTTTTTTAATGTAACATTTAAAAGAAAATAAAGAAGAAACAAAATAATAAATAATAAAAATAAAATTAAAAAAATAACAATGACAAAAAAGCACAAAAACTTATTGACTTGTTTTACCCCAGTTTCCATAGTCAATCTAACTTGTACAATGAATCTTTTCTTAGCCACATACTAAAAAAATGTGCTCCTTCAATTGATCCTATTATTTTCTTTTTGCCAAAAAATTTTCCTTTAATATTGTAACATTTTTTATCTTAACAAAATACCCTTTAATATTTTACATCTCTACATAAACTAAAACACATTTTTAACACCATGTCCCCTCAGCTTTCACATAATTTGTCTACTCTCTTTCATAATTAAACTTTGCAAAGCGGTATCTATAATCACTGTTTTCATTTTCTTATTTTCCATTCTCTTACTCTTTTATATTTTTAAATAATTATAGTAATAATAAGCATTAAAGAGTTCAAATATTTACTGCAAGTCTTAAAATAAAAAAAGCTATTACCTTGTCCATCCATCCCCTCCTCTTGATTCACATTTTCGGTGGCTAAAATGTACTATTTTAATTATTTTGTTAGTATTTATCTCCATAATTCTAAATATGTTTACATAAATAATTACCTTTGTAAAGTCTATTCCACTTAATATAAAAGCTTGTGATTATTGTAAAAACTGCATGGAAAGAATCATGACATCAAAAGAAAATCTCAGCTTTCCCTAGGTTAATTAAAACAGGTAAACAGTATTGATGGAAATTTGTTATAGAATGGATTGGGAGTCCCCAATGTACTTGCTGTCCTAATATGTTCACAGATAAATATTGATTTCTCTGTGGACATATTATGAAATATGTCTCAAAAATATCATTTTACACTTTTTCATTCTGATATTATTGATTACACTAATGAATTAATCACAGTCATTAAGTTCTATCAGCAGTATTTAGTTACTGAGTCTTTTCCTCATACTTGTCTGAAGGCTCTGCTGTAAGCTATAGGCTAGAAATTTAGTCTTTAATGAGGAGAGATGGCATCAGGGAGACTGCCCCAGATATTCTTAACTATTGAGATGTCAAGAAGTGGACTCTGGGGTACAGGCCTTGAATTTCAGAATATCTCCCCTTAAGATGACTCTCACAAAGTTCAGAAATAGATATCCTTAGGAAACCAGATTGCAAGCAGAATTAATTATATAGGAATAAGAGTATTGATAAGGTAATTCTAATTATGCTAATTTTTATTGAATATTTATATGTTTAAATAATCTATTCTCTGAACTATGTGTGAGTAGCCTCACTTCCTCTTTTTGATATATTTTTATACAACAATTTAATTGACTATGCTTATTCAAACTACAATCAATCAGCTAAATGGTAACTTGGTCTCATCGACCCCTTAAAATCCTGCAACAAATACTGAAAGTTTATTTTTTTATAGCAGTGGAGTTTTTTTTGCAAATGGCTCTTAATAGGAAGAAGTGGTCTGTGCAAGTAAGGTCATACTGGAAATGTCATATTGGATAATAAATTTCATTTAATCAGGTACAATATCTCTACCACTAAGGAATAAGATTTGGACATCATCGTGGACCAATGGCCACAAAGTTATCCCAAAAACTGCTAACTCTTGTATGGCTTATAGAGTCCCAACCTTACAGAGGACAGGAAAGGCCCAGATTTTGGGGATCTCAAGAAGAGAGGCTTTT
The DNA here is from genome assembly GCF_030445035.2 of Dasypus novemcinctus. Taxonomy (NCBI): domain Eukaryota; kingdom Metazoa; phylum Chordata; class Mammalia; order Cingulata; family Dasypodidae; genus Dasypus; species Dasypus novemcinctus. The sequence continues at coordinate 71,577,964 of NC_080675.1, read as the reverse complement.
ACTCACATTTATAGATACTGCAGGCAAAACTATCTTGGATTTAGATTCTAAGCCTCAGAACAGAAGACCAAATAAGGGTGTAAAAATAAGCTGTGGAGTGATAAAAACTATTGAAAATGCAATCCAATATTCCACATGGAACCTCCATTAAAAAATTAATTCTGCAGCCTTACATTTGTTTGAAATCATGACTCTAGATGTGCTGCCATATTATAAAGAATCTTATATGTCAGTAAACTCCTGCTGCACCTATGTAAATGGAGCAGGCCCAACTATTCTGAGATGAACCTTTCTGATACTCAAGAAAAATCTTTGGATGTTATTGAAGTTATAAAGGGGACTTTTGAGAAAAGTTACCAACCCTTAAATATAAGCCTCAAGGATAGCAGAATAACTTTTCAGTATAATTTTGGAGGAGTGTCTCATAGGCCCATACAAGGAAAATTTAACTCTGTAGGAAAATATAACTGTTTGACTTACTGTTTGATATTAATTAGGGGCAAACTTTGTGAAATTGAATGTCAATTTATAGATTACTTTTCCATTATATTTGAAAACATTTTCCGTGTGGTAAGAAAAGGTACCCAAAAGTTGCTCTTGTTGCCTTATTATGGCATTCTTTCTGTTTTTCAGTATATGTATAAAATAATCTCTTATTTTCTACCTTGGACTAGTTGTATTCTGTTGGTTTCCTCAGTAATGAACTGAAAAAAACTGATACTTCTTCCTAAAATCTTTGTATGGCATTGATTTTTATTATGTTTTGAAATGAATACTTATCTTACATTCTCAACATGTTTAACAACATTAAAAAATGTTGCTCTCTTTCCCTTTGCCTCACCAACTCCATCTATCTATCTATCTATCTATCTATCTATCTATCTATCTATCTATCTACCTACCTACCTACCTGTTTATCATCTATCTATCTAATTTATTTGTGTTTATGTATATATAGTTTCTAATGCATGAAGGGCTTTATTTTATTTTTTTCCTCAAACTATCTTTCCTGGAGTACTTCTTCCTATCCTCCTTATTCTGTAGGATTTAATGAAAGGCAATTTATTAACTAGAGAAATATGTTCTTTGTCTGAGATTTCCAGGTCCCTGAATATTTCTTTGCCTCAACGTTCCTCCTAAAGTAGCTGCTGAGATGAGGATATGAATTCAATTTTTTAAAATTGGGGAATAGTTAATAGTTTTGGAAGAAGGAAAGGGCAGAAAGCCAACAAAAATTACATTACTCAGCAAACTTCCACTGTTAGCATGAGGAGCTTAATCCCTTTGTGAAACTCTGTGACTCTCTGCCTGGAAGTTATGCAGTTACAGGTGTGAGATTGAGGACTATCTTTAGGGCATCAAATTCTAGACATTTACAATCTGTCATGGGGGTTCTGACTAAGAGCGAGCTTTCAGGCAGAGTCACAGATGCTGGAAATCAGAATTGTATTCTGTGCCGAGTATAGGTAGGCAAAGTACCTTCTGCTACAGTCTCACTGACTTTTATCCACAATTGACATATATACTTTCGAACTTTTGCTCTACATGCTCTCTCAATAATTATCAAATGAGGCATAGAACATAAGGAAAAATCTAATTGTTATGCTAACTGAAGTGGATTCAAGGTTAACATTTTCAGAACATATGAGGTAAATCTTTCTCCTCCACAAATAGGGGATATTAGATAAGTCTTTTGAGAATAACTCTTTCATGCTAATGTATGTCAAATTTCTTCCACTCATGTCCAGGGTAGTTTGAAGCTGTATGTTCCCCAAACAAGTTCTTAAATTTAATCCATTCCTATGGGTATGACACCATTATAGGTAGGACTGTTTTGATGAGGCTGCTTAAGTTAAGGTGTGATCCAACTCAATCAGGATGGTTCTTAATTCTATTACTGGAATCATATATAAAGGGAATGAATTCAGATGAGGGAGAAAGCCACAGATGCAAGAACCTGAAATCAAGGAAACCATGAAGAGAAGGGAGGGAGCAAGAGATGCAGCCAGGTGCCTTGCCATGTGACAGAGGAGCCAAGGATCACACAAGCAACTGGTCTTTGGGAAGAAAGAATTGCCCTCATGATGCCTTGATTTGAACATTTTCCTGGCCTCAAAAGCATGAGCAAATAATTTTCCATTGCTTAACCCAACCCATTTCATTGTATTTGCTGTGAACAGTGTAGGGAACTAAAAAAAAAAATGCATTGGAATATGGGCACTATCAAATTATTTCATAATAGTTTTCTTTTTGCATTCATTTTCTTCAGTGAGCTTTGTATTTATGAATTGCAATGCCTTTTAAACGACATCATTCTTCAGTCTTCTGGTAATATTTTTTATAAGAGTAACATATTCAGGATAATAACTGTTTTCAGAAAAGCAGATGGTAAGCTCATCATGGAACTATTAATGTTAACATTTATTTGAAAGATCAAATGAATGTGCATGTATTATTTTCTTAGTTTTGACGCCCCCACAGTTTCTACTAGTTCTCACTCAAAGAAATGTTCCTTTAACATTTGTGTCATTGTGCTACACTGCTTTGAATAAAAAATGTAACAGAAGAGAAAATAATAAATATTATGGAAGCTCTGTTTCTGAAGCATACTTGGAATTCACCTCAAGACCCTTGCTCTCTGCTTTTTTTAATCCCCTGAATTATTATTTATACTCACAAGAGGGCACATTGTATGTATTCTGAAATCTCATCTTTAGCTTTCTATGGAGCATTGCATGTTCCTCCTCTATAGCTCACTGGATTATGTCTCTTTGCATTGACAATTCCAAAGCTGTCAGTTATGCTATTGATGGTCATTGAAGGATCCAGTAATGCTGCTCTTGTTTGTCTATTGTTTCTATTATTTCTTAATGCTGCAGATTTCCAATGTCAAGGGTTCTGATGTCGATACCACCTCCTGTTGATGGAAACATTTTTTGAAGTTTTGTACCTGCACTGTCCAATATATCTACTAGTCAGCACAAATGGCTAGTGAACACCTAGAATAGGACTCCTGCAAGGCAGTTGTTGTATTTTATTTTTTAATTTCAAATTAAAAAATGATAATTGATAGAGTTTTTGGAAAAGTTTTAAGTATGGTTTAAACAGTGTAGGTATGTGAATCTACTATTTCAATTTTTTATTAAAAATTCTAAATATTGATCAGGAGTTTCTATTGTAATTTAATATTTAATATTTGATGTATTGGGAAAAATTGTGTGTATTTTTCAAGCCTAAAAATGAAATTATTATGCAGAAAGCTTTGCTAATCAGCACACCAATGCCTTACTGGTCAGCACTTTTCATGTTTCAGGAGGAGTGATGAGAACTAGAACAGTGGGCATATTAGGGATGTTTTGTATCAAATAAGAACAGATAGCGTGCATTCCGGGGAGTACTGTGTTCCTCCCTGGGAGGCTAACCACTTCCTCAGGAATTGACACAGTACTTGCAAGTTGGCATTTATAGTATCAAGTTCTTTGATAATGAGCTCAATAAAAGGGACAGTCTCTGGTCAGGCCATGTGAAGTCCCACCCTGGGAGAAGGTGCTCTGCACAGGTGTTGTTTTCAATGAAGACTCTGTTATCCGCTGCTGATTTGGGGCTTCCCAGCCGTGAGCTAAATGTTGGTGAGTTTTTATGTAAGACTGTCCTATTTTTCTGTTATTTTGTGATTCTGATCAATATTGATTTAATCTTTTGACAGGTTATGTTATTCTTGGTTCTCACTCTAATTGTCAGGACAGACTTATTCAACTTAGATATGCATATACATATTTATTTTGCATCCAATTGGGACTCTGGCCAGAGGTGGGTCAGGTATGTCAGTGTGTCCCCCAGTTTGGTGAGCTTATATCTATACTATATATATCGTAAAGTATTATGATGCAGCAGTTGGGCCCCTGTTTGTAGACAATCCTTTGCCTATTTTATATTCTCCCAATTATTAATAGAAGTTTAATGAAATAAATAAATACATGTGTATTGCTTTCTTATGCTTGAGTTATTTGAGTTATTATATCAACCCTGTGTGTGTGTATAAAACAAAGCATTAGCAAAGCATTTTATCTAGCAGAACAGATGTGGTGTAAGCATAAAATATATAACATATTTCTAATCCTTTTTCTTTTTTCTTTTTTAATGTGACTCCTAGAAAACAAACTTCCTTATGTGACCCAGATTATATTTCTATTGGACTGTGCTGTTTTGAACCCTTAAAGGCACTCCCATCCATTTTCATTTACTTTCTTAATAATGTTGTTGTATTCACATATTACAAAAATAATACGATAATACATTGCATTGTAAAACAATTTCTCTAATAGGAATTTTTACATTTAAATTGGAATGTTCTTTATTCTCTTATTCTCAAATCCTCGATTTTGCTATAGTTCATCACTAACTTTTCAAAAGTTAATAGTCCATTGTATAGTTTTACTATTTATGTAATGTAGAGGACATTTCTTAACTTTTTCATCTATGCACCCTTTTAGCATCAGCAATTCATTCACAATGATTCCTTATTGTTGTTTGTTTGTTTGGTTTTTAATCTGGTGAATCCATCTTCCTTCTTCAGAGGTGACACACCTCTTAAATTGTAACAAGAGGTCTTCTTTGCTTGTTTGTTTCCCCAGAGATTAAAATGATTGCATGACATTGTTCAGCTTGAATAATAGGAATTTATTTGCTTATGGTTAGAGTCTGGTAGAATGTCCAAAGAAAGACACCATCAAAGTGGTGCTGTTTTCCAGAATTTTGACTGCCTGTGATCCTTGGCTCCTTTGCCATGTGGCAATGCACAGGCAGTATCTGCTAGTCTCTCCCTTCTCTTCTGGGTTTTGTTGATTTCACCTTGCTTCCATGAATTTCTCTCTATATTCATTCCATTTATAAGGACTCTATTAGTAGTGTTAAGTCCCATCCAGAAAGAGGTGGATCACAACTTAATTGAAGTAGCCTAAACAAAAGTCCTACTTAACAATGAATTTACACCCACAAGAATGAATTAATTTTAATAACAAATCTTTCTGGGGTACCTACAGCTTCAGGCCATCACAGAGAGCTTACCTGAGTGAAACCAACTTAGAGTAAAGTCAGTGTTTTATGGTTTGAGTCCCTTGATTCAGCATTGTCTGTATTCAGACCCTTTTGTGCATTCCTAGTTATTGGGCTCAACATATTCCACTTTTGCTCAAGCTAATTGTAAGTGGATTTGTTATTTTCAAGTCAAATGTGATATTTTGCCATATTTATGGTGGCAGACTCAATGAAAATGGAATAAATTATCCCAGAAAAATGAATATTTTAGTTTCTTATTCTATCTTCAGTTCACAAAAGGTACCTGTACTGGTTAGACTGTTTAGACAGAAATTTCTAGATTTTCCTTTGGAGCATTTCAATATTCTGGATGGATGTTTTGGAAATAAAGACCCATTTGAAAGAGATTTTTAAAAATAATTTTGTGGATTTTATTTGAATTAGTTATACTACATTATCCAAATTTAATGTGTATAACCTATATGCTATTATAACTCTTGTGAAAATATTCAAACAAAGCTAATTCTGATGTAAATACAAAATCTAAATCAGTAATAAAATAGTAATTATCTGTATTATTATGGTGAACAATGTATTTTTTAGACTATGTTGCAAACATTTTGGGTTAATATTGAAAAACTTTGGTCCAGTTGTGTTTTTATATGTCAATTGTTGTTGATTTGATTCTTTCAAATATGAGCATGATAGATCATAATTTTTTATTTTTCCTTGACATTATTTTATTTTTAAAATGATTAACATTTTATTAGTCAGGAAGCTGATAATTTGAAAGTAAATGGAAAAGAAAAATTAACATAAAGCCCTAAAAAATTTTTTTAAATTACCTAATAAGATTTTCAACAATGTATATTTGTTACTATATTTATTCCAATTGTGTTTGTACAAATAATCTCTTCAATTTACACACCCTCAAACTGAATATTACTGAATTTAAACATCATTTATGTGAAAAGGATATACATTGAGATATTACACCTGTGCCTACTTCATGTCTCAGTGTCACAGTTTGGTTATTGTCACAATATTTCAAACTTGTTCATTATTACTATATCTGTTATAGTGATCTGTGATCTCTGATCTTTGATGTTACTTTTTTTTTATTTTTTTATTTTTATTTATTTTTTTATTGACTTTGTAATAATATTACATTAAAAATATATATGTGAGGTCCCATTCAACCCCACCCCCCCACCCCCCCTCTCCCCCCCCAACAACACTCGTTCCCATCATCATGACACATCCATTGGATTTGGTAAATACATCTTTGGGCACCTCTGCACCTCATAGACAATGGTCCACATCATGGCCCATACTCTCCTCCATTCCATCCAGTGGGCCCTGTGAGGATCCACGATGTCCGGTGATCACCCCCGAGGCGCCATCCAGGGCAGCTCCACGTCCCAAATACGCCCCCACCGCTCATCTCTTCCTGCCCTTCCCCATACCCATCGTCCACCATGTCCACTTTTCCCAATCCAATGCCACCTCTTCTATGTGGACATTGGATTGGTTGTGTCCATTGCACCTCTATGTCAAGAGGAGGCTCAGATTCCACATGGATGCTGGATGCAATCCTCCCATTTTCAGTTGTAATCACTCTAGGCTCCATGGTGTGGTGATTGTCCTTCTTCAACTCCATCTTAGCTGAGTGTGGTAAGTCCAATAAATCAGATTGTAGGTGCTGGAGTCTGTTGAGGCTCAGGACCTGGCTATCACATTATCAGTCCAGAGATTCAAATCCCCTAACTATATCTTAAACCCCAGCGTTAACTGCACCTCCAACAAATTAGTATGAAAGTCTTATGAAGGGAGATCCCATCTGAGTCCAGATTCATCACACATAAACACCATTTCCAGAGAGGGGCCATCTGCCCTGGTAGTAAACCCCATCGGCCATGACCATAACTCTCATGGGTCTCTTTAGCCTTCATAGGAACCAATATCTGGGGGTTGTATCTGCTTTATCTATCTCTCTGACTCTGCTCAGTTGTGCATGAGGGCAATCCTTCTGCCAGCCTCCAGACTCTTTTTTAGAAACTCGTAGCCATATAAACTCATTTCTCCTTTCCATTTCCCCCTTACTTTAGGTCAAACAGCATTTTAAAGTCATGTTATTTTATGTAGACATGGATATTCTGCTGATCCGCATTGGACCTTCCATATAAGGTCCTTTTCCAGTTGCATCATCAGTTGGTATTTGATAGTGGTCCCTCGTTGCCAGGGAGGCTCATCCCCGGGTGTCATGTCCCACGCTGGAGGGAAGGCATTGCATTTACATGCTGAGTTTGGCTTCGAGACTGGCCACATTTGAGTAACATGAAGGCTGACAGGAGGAATTTCCCAGGCACAATGTTGCTCTAGGCCTTGTTCTTATTTTAGGTTTATCAGCTCACAAGCATAGTCATTAGCATCAGGGGCTCACTGTTGAACCCTCACTCCCTCCCGGTCCCCGCCGCTGTACCTGGGAGACTATCGCTGCTCCCCTAGGGACCACGACAGAGCACCACTGGCCAGGAACCCAGTACCCCCCCTACTGGGTTTTTAATTGTTGCCACTATGAGTATATCCAAACATTATCATGCACCCTGGACATATGTTCTGTACAGCTCCCTGTCAGCCATATATCACCTGTCATTGGTATCCCATACCAGTATCCCTCCATTGCCATTGTTGAAACACTCTGTGATCCAGAACTCCCCGAAATTTGAAGCCCAATATAATGTCATGGTCCCTTACTAGGGAATGGCATATAGCGATGGGTTTAAAGGATAGATAAAGAACTTGGATAAAGTTAGATAAAGAACCTAGATAAAGAATGTTGACTTGAAAAAATTCCACATCCTATCCTTTTTCCACCCCCCCCCCCTAATTATTCAGCATTTCTTTGTAGGAGTCCTAGACCACAGCAATGCATATATATAATATACAGCACTCCCATACATCCACCACAACACCTTTTTCCTTCCACAGCGATACTCTTACACCCTATTCACATCATATTTACTTAAGGTGATGTACAGAGTCTGAGATATTAGCTTTCTAACATGGTAATATCTGTGCTTACATTATGGTGCATACTTTAGGATACACAGTTCTTTACATTTTTAGTTCTCCTATGTTTTACATTATGGTTTACATTATCAGTCTGTCGTCTCCTATATGTTATGGTGTAATATTACATGTTTTATATCCATCCTTGTGTATTCTCAAGAAACTCCTCCCTTGCCCTCCATTTACTTTGGTTCCACACATTTAACGTCCATTTTCCCTTCCACTTTGGTGCCCACAGTGACAGTCAACCTCCGTTTCCTGAGGAGCCACTTCCAGAGATAGATGGAATAGTGTTTAGGGCCTAACTTGCTCATCTGCCCCAATGCCCTGGGAGCCACCCTTTCTCTCGAGGGATAGAGTTCCCTCTATTTGGTGGCATTAGTCCTCCCCAGGATGTGAGTCCACCCCCACTCTCACTACTTGGGATTCTACCCCATGGTGTCACCCACTCTGGCAGAATGAGCATTTAGACATACCCCAGGAGCCCGTCCTGCATCAGACCCTCCCCTCCGAGCATTCTAAACAGGTAACCCTCTTTATTATATTTTGATATTATTTTCTCTGCATTTTACTCTCCACCACCTCCTAACCCTCTCCTGTGTTCGTATGCTACCCCTCCCTGCCCCCACTTGTGGGCAACATTACCCAACCGTCACTCCCCAGCCACCCTCAAACCCGTAAAGCCCCAACCAAAGGCAACCCCTTGCCCCCATTTTATCTCTTCTTTGTGTTCATACTTACCACCATCTCGTCTTAAGTTCCACCCCTGCAGACATCGGCTCATATCCTTCCTCCACCCTCCGATTTCCTGTAAGCCTATCGTTCAGTCTCTTGCTATCTAGGGCAGCTTGTTTATTTCATATCATTGAGGTCATGTAGTATTTGTCCTTCAATGTCTGGGTTGCTTCACTCAACATAAGGTTCTCAAGATTCATCCATGTTATCACATGTGTTTGTAGTGTGTTTGTTCTTACAGCTGAGTAGTATTCCATTGTGTGTATATACCACATTTTATTGATCCACTCATCTGTTGATGGGCATTTGGGTTGATTCCAACTTTTGGCAATAGTGAACAATGCTGCTATGAACATTGGTGTACATATATCGGTTTGTGTCCTTGTTTTCAGTTCTGCTGGGTATATACCCAGCAGTGGTATTGCTGGGTCATATGGCAAATCTATGGCTAGTTTTTTGAGAAACCGCCATACTGTCCTCCAGAATGGTTGGATCCTTCTGCATTCCCACCAGCAGTGGATGAGTGTTCCCCTTCCTTCACATCCTCTCCAGCACTTGTATTCTTCTGTTTTTTTCATAGCTGCCAATCTTATGGGTGTAAGATGGTATCTCATTGTAGTTTTGATTTGCATTTCCCTGATAGCTAGAGATTTGGAACATTTTTTCATGTGCTTTCTTGCCATTTGTATTTCTTCTTCGGAGAAGTGTCTGTTTAAGTCTTTTTCCCATTTTTAAAATGGGTTGTTTATCTTTTTATTTTCAAGATATAGGAGTTCTTTATATATGCAAGTTATAAGTTTCTTATCAGATATATGATTGCCAAATATTTTCTCCCACTGTGTGGGCTCCCTTTTTACTTTCTTGACAAACTCCTTTGAGGTGCAGAAGGCTTTAATTTTGAGGAAGTCCCATTTATCTATTAGTTCTTTTGCTGCTCGTGCTTTTGGTGAGATATTCATAAATCCATTTCCTATTACAAGGTCCTGTAGATGTTTCCCTACACTGCTTTCTAAGGTTTTTATGGTCTTGGCTCTTATATTTAGGTCTTTGATCCATCTTGAGTTGATCTTTGTATAAGGTGTGAGATGGTAATCCTCTTTCATTTTTCTACATATGGCTATCCAGTTCTCCAGACACCATTTGTTGAATAGGCCACTGTCTCCCAATTGAGAGGGTTTGGTGGCTTTATCAAATATTATGTGGCTATATATGTGAGGTTCTATATCAGAGCTTTCAATTCGATTCCATTGGTCTATGTGTCTTTCCTTATGCCAATACCATGCTGTTTTCACCACCATAGCTTTATAGTATGTTTTGAAGTCAGGTAGTGTGATTCCTCCAATTTCGTTTTTCTTTTTCAGTATGTCTTTGGCTATTCGGGGTCTCTTTCCTTTCCAAATAAATTTCATAGTTAGTTTTTCTAGTTCCTTAAAGAAGGCTGCGTTGATTTTTATTGGGATTGCATTGAATGTGTAGATCAATTTTGGTAGGATAGACATCTTAATAATGTTCAGTCTTCCTATCCATGAACAAGGAATAGTCTTCCATTTATTTAGGTCTTCTTTGATTTCCTTGAACAATCTTGTATAATTCTCGTTGTATAAATTCTTTACCTCTTTAGTTAAATTTATTCCTAAGTATTTGATTTTTTTATTTACTATTGTGAATGGTATTTGTTTCTTGATTTCCTCCTGATCTTGCTCATTATTGGTGTACAGAAATGCTACTGATTTTTGCGCATTGATCTTATAACCTGCGACTTTACTAAACTCATTTATGTGTTCTAGAATCTTCGTTGTAGATCTCTCAGGGTTTTCTATGTATAGGATCATGTCATCTGCAAATAATGAAATTTTGACTTCTTCCTTTCCGATTTGAATGACTTTTATTTCTGGTTCTTGCCTCAGTGCTCGTGCAAGTACTTCTAAGACAATGTTAAATAGGAGCGGAGACAGTGGGCATCCTTGTCTTGTTCCTGAGTTTAGAGGGAAGGATTCTAGGATTTCTCCATTGTAAACAATATTGGCTTTAGGTTTTTCATATATACTCTTTATCATGTTCAAAAAATTCCCTTGTATTCCAATCTTTTGGAGTGTTTTTATCAAGAAAGGGTGCTGTATTTTGTCAAATGCTTTTTCTGCATCAATAGATATAATCATGTGATTTTTTTCCTTCAATCTGTTTATATGGTGTATTACGTTGATTGATTTTCTTATGTTGAACCATCCTTGCATACCTGGGATGAATCCCACTTGGTCGTGGTGTATAATACATTTAATGTATTGTTGAATACGATTAGCAAGTATTTTGTTAAGTATTTTTGCGTCTAGGTTCATCAGAGAAATTGGTCTGTAATTTTCCTTTCTTGTGATGTCTTTGTTTGGCTTTGGTACTAAGGTAATGTTGGCATCATAGAAGGAGTTGGGCAATGTTCTTTCCGTTTCGATGTTTTGGAATAGTTTCAGCAGGATTGGTGTTAGTTCTTTCCGGAATGTTTTGTAGAATTCACCTGTGAAGCCATCTGGCCCTGGGCTCTTCTTAGTTGGGAGATTTTTGATAACTGATTCTATCTCTCTGCTTGTGATTGGTTTGTTAAGATCATCAATTTCTTCTTTCGTCAATATGGGCTGCTTATGTGTTTCTAGGAATTTGTCCATTTCCTCTAGGTTGTCATTTTTGTTGGAATATAGTTTCTCAAAATATCCTCTTATGATAGTCTTTATTTCTGTTGGGTCAGTGGTGATATCGCCTTTCTCATTTCTTATTTTGTGTATTTGCATCTTCTCTCTTTTTTTCTTTGTTAGTGTTGCTAAAGGTTTGTCAATTTTGTTAATCTTCTCAAAAAACCAGCTCTTGGTCTTGTTTATCTGTTCAAGTGCTTTCTTATTATCTATTTCATTTAGTTCTGCTCTTATCTTTGTTATTTCCTTCCTTCTTCTTCCTGTTGGGTTACTTTGTTGTTGTTTTTCTAATTCCTTCAAATGTGCAGTTAGTTCTTCGATTTTTGCTCTTTCTTCTTTTTTGATATATGAATTTATGGCTATAAACTTCCCTCTCAGTACTGCTTTTGCTGCATCCCATAAATTTTGGTATGTTGTGTTATCATTATCATTTGTTTCAAGGTAGTCATTGATTTCTTTTGAGATTTCCTCTTTGACCCACTGTTTTTCTAAGAGTGTGCTGTTTAATTTCCAAATCGTGGTGTGAAATCTGGGCTTCTGTCCCTTGCAAATCTCCAGCTTGACTCCACTGTGGTCAGAGATAATGTTTTGTATGATTTCAATCTTTCTGAATTCGTTCAGCCTTTCTTTGTGGCCTAGCATATGATCTATCTTGGAGAATGATCCATGTGTGCTTGAGAAAAATGTATATCCTGCTGTGTTTGGGTGTAGCGATCTATATATGTCTATTAGATCGAGCTCCTCTAATATACTATTCAGATGTTTTGTTTCTTTGGTGATTCTCTTTTGAGATGTTCTGTCCAGAGTTGATAGTGGTGTATTAAAATCCCCCACTATAATTGTAGATGTATCTATTCTTTCACTTAGTTTTTCCAGCGTTTGCCTGACGTATTTAGAGGCACCCTTGTTAGGGGCATAGATATTTATGATTGTTCGATCTTCTTGACAGATTTTCCCTTTCACTAAAATGTAGTATCCTTCTTTGTCTCTCACAATTGTTTCACATTTAAAGTCTATTTTGTCTGATATTAATATAGCTACTCCTGCCTTTTTTTGGTTATTGTTAGCTTGTATGATTGTTTTCCAGCCATTCACTTTCAATCTCCATGCGTCTCTGGGTCTAAGATGTGTCTCTTGTAGACAGCATATGGATGGGTTATATTTCCTTATCCAATGTCCCAGTCTGAATCTTTTGATAGGTGAGTTTAATCCATTGACATTCAGTGTTATTACTATCAAGGAATTATTTGTGTTAGCCATATTTTGATTGGATTTGTGTTTGTCATATTTTGTTTGTATATTTTTTTGGTCTTTTTTGTTGTTGTTGTTGGTCTTATACTCTCCTCCAACTTTGCCTTTCCTGTTTTTTCCTTTCTTCCTGCAGAACTCCCTTTAGAATTTCTTGAAGGGGAGGTTTCTTGTTGGTATACTCTTTCAGTTTCTGTTTGTCTGTGAATATTTTGAACTCTCCATCATGTTTGAATGCTAGTTTAGCTGGATAGAGTATTCTTGGTTGGAAGTTTTTTTCCTTTAGTACCTTGACTATATCATACCACTGTCTTCTTGCCTCCATGGTTTCAGAAGAGAAATCAGCACTTAATCTAATTGAGCTTCCCTTGTATATGATGGTTTTCTTTTCTCTTGCTGCTTTTAGGATTTTCTCTTTGTCTTGAGCCTTGGATAATTTGATAAGTATATGTCTTGGGGTGGGCCTGTTGGGGTTTATGACTTGTGGAGTGCGCTGTGCTTCTTGGATATGTACATCTGTCTCTTTCAGTAGATTTGGGAAGTTTTCAGCCATTATTTCCTGCAACACTCCTTCTGACCCCTTTCCCTTCTCTTCACCTTCTGGAATGCCTATAATACGTATGTTTGAGCGTTTTGCATTGTCATTCAGGTCCCTAAATCCTAATTGGATTTTTTCTATCTTCTTATTGACCCCTTCTACTATCTGTTTGATTTCTGAGGTACTGTCTTCCACATCACTAATTCTCTGCTCTGTCTCTTCTAGTCTGCTGATATTTGCTGCAAGTGTATTTTTGATTTCTTGAACTGTGGTGTTCATTCCCATCATATCTGTTATGTTTTTGCGTATGTCTGCAATTTCCCCTCCAAGTGATGTCTTCATGTTGTTAACCTCTTTCATTACTGCATCAAATTTGTCGGTGATGAATGTTCTGAGTTCTTTCATTGCTTGTGCCAAGGTTTGCTCCCCTTCGTGATTATTGGTTTGTTGATTGGATTCAGTCATGTTTTCCTGATTATTGGTTTGGTTTGTAGATTTTTGTTGCTTTCTGGTCATCTCTTTATTTTGACGAATTTAATCAGTTCCTTAGCTTCTTTGTCTGCTTTTGGAGGTTAATTAGTTGTTATTTTTGCATAGGTGTTATATCTTCTCTTTGTCACTTTTTTCTTCTTACTCAAGTTACTTGTTGTTGGTTAAGTTCACTTTAGAAGAAAGTATTAGTGTTGGGAAAAGGCAATTGTGTCAGCAAGGGTAAAGTGTAAAGTGGTATTGGTAATGTATGTTAACAAAGCAAGAATATGAGATCTGGGAGGATGGAGGTTAGATTCATGTAGATTGTATAGAGTTATAGCTGTAGGTAGAGTATCTTTTATGAAGTAGATGACTGAATATAGGCGGAATATGGTATGAACTACAAAGCTATTGTTTTCATGAGAGAAGGAAAAAGAAAAGAAAGGTAATAGTTTCAAGAGTGGATAACAGACAGAAAACAGAACAAAGGTATTAGAAATTAAGAGTTAGACACTTTGTGGATCAAAGAATGGGAGGTGGGGGGTGGAATATAGGAGAGACAGTAGATGATAGTGGTTATCAAGATGCAGGGGAAGAGGGATAGTGTAGGTAGCCTAAATCAGTTCACACAGAAATGAGGCAGTGGAGGAAGGGAAAACCCAGCAAATGTGAGGTGTTCCCTGTAGCACGTATTGTGTACTTGAATTAAAATAAAATAAGTGGAAAATGAGGGACAAGAGGGAAAGAGAGAACCGAAAAAAAAAAAACACTAATTATAATAAAGAAAAAAAGAAAGACAAGAAGAAAGGAAGAAAGAAAAAGAGGATAGGCAAGCGGTGGGGAACAGATGGGGGGAGAGAGATACAGGTATACACGTGTCACAATTGCAACTCTATCTAAAACAACACCCAAAAAAACCCCTAAATATCTGTATAGAAAAAAAAAAAAGGACTTTGGGGGAGACGCTAGGGGAAAAGACTAGGGGATAATGCAATATTAGCAATCAGGGCGTCAAAAAGAGTAAAAAATAAGATAAAGTGAAAATAAAAACAAAACAATATGAACCATTAAAGATAAAACGCAAACGTTGAGGTCCAGGGCACTCAAGGACCCCAGGTAGACCCCAGAGCGTGATGGATTCAGGGGTGGAAAGTCTGAGACACTGAAGACTCAAGAGGTGTGAGTCTGGGGTGTGGACCGCCAGAGTTCAGGGGACCCAGACCTGGCAAGCTCAAATCTGGTCCACAGAAAGCTTAGGAGCCCCGCAGTGCAACACAGCCCTCAGGGATCCCCGTAGCTTGGTGCCAGCCCTGTGGGGGAAGCCATATCCACGAATTTTATATTGAATTTCTGATCCCTGAAATTCACCTAACTCCTCAGGGTATCAGCCTTTGGACAGCTCCCTCCCTGTGCTCCCTCGCAACGGCCACTTGAGGGCGCCTCTACACCACGGCCAGTTCAATGACCCAGATCCCAAGCCCCGCCGGGTGGGGTGGGCTTCAGCTGGAAACGCCGAAAACAGACTCTAAGATCCGAAATCCCAAACTTCGCAAAATATCCTCCAATCAGCTTCCAGACGTGTCCTCCTCCCTCACTGCACCCTACAACAGTCTCCCAATTGTGTCCCCTTATTGTCCAAAATCCAATTCCGTTGCAGATCGGCAGCCGGACCTGTTGGGATGGGGCTCCAGGCGGAAGCACAGCCCCCCCGTCCGGTGACCAAAAACGTCCCCCGCTTCACAAGAAAACACCGTTTGTCTCCCCAAATCAATCTGCAAAGGAGTCTTGTCCCAACAATCCCTCACCAGCCAGCCCAGTATCCGCGAATTTCTCAGCACTGCAAAGCCTCTAGTAAAAGGAAAAAAAAACCAAAAACCCTGGCCGCCGCCCGGCTCCGGAGCTTCAGGAGCACCCGCTACCGCGGCTCCGCCCACCCAAGGAGGGAACTTCCCGAGCCCAGCTGGGACCTCCGTTTATATATTATAGATGTATCCTCTCTGTTACCTTCCCACCGAATTGACGTCCAGACACCTTCCAACCAGCAAAAATCCCCGAAACAGCGCGGTCTCAAAGAGCCTTCAACGCTGCCCAGCCGCCCCCTGCAGAGACACTACCAGGCAAGCTCACGCAGCCACCATCTTGCCGAAAAGCCCCCCTGATGTTACTTTTATAATTGTTTTAGGATGTTTAGCAGTTTGATATTTCTTATGAATTTCAAAAATCATTATTATGTTTATAAACTGCTCTGTTCCTCTGGGCATATTAAATTGTATTAACTTCAAAGGTTTCACTTTTACTTGATTAAATTATGATTAGGGCTTTGATTGGGCCATGTGAGTAGCACATTGAGTCTCCACCCCTTCATTGGTCAGGGAATCACAGAGAAAACAACATGGCAGAGGAGGGAATTGGAGTTTTGATGCTTAGACCCAGGAAATAAATACACAGGAGAAGAACACAGAGGAATAGGGACAGATCCATATAGATATCGCAGAGGCCCCAGGAAAAGAAAGAGCCTGACAGTCTACAGCTGATCTTGTGGAAAGGGCAGAGCAGCTGAGCCTGGGAAGAGATGAGCCCCAGGGAGAGACATGAGCCTTTTACCAGCCTACAGGTGAGACCAAAGAAGCTGCGACCACAGACCCTTAGGAGGGGGCTGAATCCTCACAGAGACTTGTTCCACAATGCAGCAACAGACTTTGGTGAAGAGAAGTAATTACTCTTTATGGCCTTGTCACTGTAAGCCTCTACCCCAAATAAATACCCTTTATAAAAGTCAACCAATTTCTGATATTTCCATCAGTACTCCTTTGACTGACTAATACAGGATGCCATGTACCCCATTCAAAATAAGAGGACAAATTTAATTAATAAATGCTTCACCTACCACTGTTTCCCCATCTCTTTCCCTTTCTTTGTGCCTCCCTATTTCCTGAGTCACAACACAAATGAAAAAAAATAATAATCCCACAATGGTCATGAAATGTTCAAGTGAGAAAAGTTGCACATCTCTCATTTTAAATAAAAAACTAGAAATGATTTAGCTTAGTGAGGAAGGCATATTCAAAGAAAAGACAGGCCAAAAGTTAAGAGTCTTGTGCCAAACAGGTACCTAAGTTGTGAATGTGAAGGAAAAGTTCTTAAAGGAAATGAAAAGTGCTACTCCAGGGAACACATGAATGATAAAATAGCAAAACAGCCTTAATGCTGATATGGAGAAAGCTTCAGTTGTCTGGATAGAAGATCAAAGCAGTCACAACATTATTCTAAGTCAAAGCCTAATTTAAAGCAAGACCCTAACTCTTTTCAATTCACTGAATGCTGAGAAAGCTAAGCAAGCTTCAGAAGAAAAGTTTGAAACTAGCAGAGATTGATTTATGAGGTTTGAGGAAAGAAATCAACTCCATAATATAAAAGTGTAAGGTAAGGCAACAAATGCTGATGTAGAAGTTGTAGTAAATTATTTAGAAGATCTAGCTAAGCTAATTGGTGTATATGGCTGTAGTGGTTTGATATTATTAATGAATTCCAAAAAGAAATATTGGATCATGTTTGTAAACTGGTCTTTTTCCTCTGGACATATTAGATTATATTGGATTCAGAGGTTTGAAGTAAACCTCTGTGCCAGTAAACTGGCACAAGTAAACCTCTTGTGCCAGTAGGGCATTGAATCCCTGCCCCTTGGTGGATGGGGACTCACAGATAAAAGGTATGGCAAAAGACAGAGTTGGAGGGTTTCGGATATTGGAGTTTGATGCTGAAGCCTTAAGGTAGAGCCCCAGGAAATAAGCACATGGAGGAAAGAGAAACAAGCCCTGGGAAGAAAGGAAACCTGAGCGCAGAAAGAAGCAAGTCCTGGGAAGAGATGAACCCAGGAAACCTGGATCCTGGCAGATGTCAGCAGCCATCTTGCTCCAACATGTGAAAATAGACTTTGTTGAGGGATGTAACTTACACTTTATGGGCTGGTATCTGTAAGCTCCTACCCAAAATAAATATCCTTTATAACAACCAACCAACTTCTGGTATTTTGCATCAGCACTGCTTTGGATGATGAATACAATGGCAAAACTAAAAAGATTTTCAATATAGATCAAAAGACCTAATAGTGGAAGAAAATTCTATCTATGGCATTCATAGCTAGAGAAGTCAAAGTCTTGCTTCAAAACTTCAAAGGACAGACTGATTCCCTTGTTCAGGGCTTATACAGTTGGTGAATTTAAATTGAAGTCAATGCTCATTTGCCATTCTAAAACCCTAGGGCATTTAAGATTATTCTATATCTACTCTGCCAAGCTTTGCAAATGGAACAACAAAGCCTGGGTGACAGAATATCTTCTTAAAACATGATTTACTGAATATTTCAAGCCTACCTTTGATAACTACTACTCAGAAAAAGATCCCTTTCAAAATATTACTGCTCATTGACAATGAACCTCATCAGCAAGTGCTCTAATGAGGATATACAATGAAATTAATGATATTCACATGCCTGCTAACACAATACCCATTCTATAAACCATGAATCAAGGAGTGATTTTGACTTTCAAGTCTTATTAATAATTACATTTCATAGGCTATAGCTGCCACAGATAGCAATTCCTCTGATGGATCTGGAAAAAGTAAATTGGAAAACTTCTGGAAGGTATTCACCACTCTAGAAGTCATTACGAACATTTATGACTCATGGGAAGAGGTCAAAATATCAACAGTAATAGGAAATAGGAAGAAGTCAGTTCCAACCCTCATAGATGATTTTGAGGAGTGAAGGAAGTAACTTTAGAGGTGGTGGGAATAACAAGAGAACTAGAGTTAGAAGTGGAACCTGAAGATGTGATAAAATTGCTGTAATCTCAATTTAAAAGCTTGATGGATGAGGAGTAACTTCTTACAGATGGACAAAGAAATTGGTTTCTTGAGATGGAAACTACTCCTGGTGAAGATGTTATGAACATTGTTGAAATTACAACGTGGCTTTAGAATATTACATAAGCTTAGTTGATAAAGCAGCAGCAGGGTTTAAGAAGTTTGATTACAATTTTGAAAGAAGTTCTGCGGGTAAAACGCTATCCAATATGCATCACATGCTTTCATGAAAGGAAAAGTCAATCAATAAGTCAAACTTCACTGTTGTCCTATTTTAAGAAAGTGTCCCAGCCTCCCCAGTCTTTATCAACCACCATCTTGATCAGTAGCAGTCATTTACATCAAGGCAAGGCTTTGAACTAGTAAAAAATTTACAATGCACTGAAGGCTCAGGTGATGGCTAACTTTTTTTTTTAGCAATAAAGCATTCTGATTAAGATATTGTCTTCACTTACTAAACTAGAGTATAGTTTAAACATAACTTTTACATATACTGGGGCACTAAAAAATTCCTATGACTTGCATTTGCTTTATTGCAGTGGTCTGGAACTGAACCCACAATATCTTTGAGATATGTCTTTATACAATTCCAAAAGCTAATATCTAATAACCCTCAATTTTGAATTATCGATGAAAAAGAGAAAAACAGCTTTTATAAATAATTTGAGTGTACATCGACTGTTTCCTTTTTGTCTTTTTAACATTCACGTATCTCGATCTATATGGAGGCCAACACATTAAAATTAAATGCTGCCATTTTCCATTATTACTTGAAAACAATATTATCTTAATTACAAATAAAAACACTACATTATTAATGGGTGGTTGTAACCTATTACATAGCCGTCGTCAAGATCACCCAAAATGCATGTTTGCACAAGTTTGTGACTTTTAAGATTAGATTTAAAATGGTAATATACTCATGATGACTTAATTACAGAACTCTTATAGTTTGCTGTTATTATGTGGGCTTTTATTTAGGAAACAGTGGTAGAAAATTTTTATTAATCCTGTTTTCATCCTGATTTGTAGTTAGATATATTTGTGATATATAAAATGAAAAATTTTAGATTTTCAAATTTAAGATACTGGTGTTTTTAATTCAATGGCTCTCAGAAATGAATTTTTTTGTTGTGTCATTTGCCAAAATGTCCTAAAAATAAATGAATTCAGAAAGGATGAACAGTAAAATTCTATTGTTCTGCTCTTCTTTGTGAAGAGTTCCAATAATTTATGTAAATTGATAAAAATATGTTCTTTAAAAAAGTTAGAATGATAACACTGTTTTTGTTCCCTTGAAGTTCCTTATTTTGTCATTTTTTTCATGTCCTTTTAGTACTTTACCTATTCTTATTTGACAGGGAAAGGGGACTATTTTACTCTCTAAATGGTGTCAATATATATATGTTTTCATATAAATATAGATTATAAAACTACAGCTTACAAATTTTCAAAAGATTGTAATAGTGATAATAAGTAGTAGCAATAACTTTTTCAGTCTTTATTTAATACTGAACTGAATGCCTGTGTTAGTTTGATTTAGCAGCTGTGACAAATACCACACCATGGGTAGTGTTCTGGTGATGTTAGCCCTCTGTCACATGGAGATCTCTCTCTCCTCTGACTTTTTTGTGTGGCGTTTTTCTTACTGTGTTCAAATTTCCTGTCTTCATAAATCATCCTGTACTATGGATTCAGTTCCTATTTAATTCAATTTGGCAAGAATTTAACTAACAATAAAATCCCCAAAATGTCCCATTTACAAACATGTATTATGGCTTGAATATTTTTTGGGGGGTACATGTTTCAATCTACAACAGTGCCTGTAGGATTACCTTATTTAATCAACATAGCTGCTTGTTGCATAGATGATATATTATCTCCATTTTTAAGTGTAGAAAAGTGATGTGATGAAGTTAATTAACTTGTCCAAGTTTCCAGAGTTAGTGCTAGAACTGGTAACTACCCATGAAACCACATTTCTAATTAATATGTAGTACTGTTTTAATATTCCAGTATAAAATGAGGCCATGGTTAATGTAATCTTTCCATGTAATGAATATTCAGATTATTCCTTATTAAAAAATACTTTGTACTTGTGTTTTCCAGTACAATTATTTCTGGAGAAGAGTTTATCAAAAGTGAATGTTTCAATTAAAGGGATATATACATAGAATTTGAGAAACAATGCAAGATTGTCCTTCAAAAAACAAATCTAAGCTATATTCACATTAGCAGTCTTCTATACATTTTCCCAGAACTTCATAATATCAACAATTTAAATGTGTGCTTATCTAATATGTACATGTTTACCTTAGTAAATTATTGTTTTAATGTTCATTTTACTAATTATTATTGTGGATTAATATTTATTTTATTAGAACATTTTATTTTGTTTTATCTGAAGATATTATTATTTGGCTTGGCCATTTTCTGTTTTTATTTGTTTAGTCTATTCACTGATTTGTAACTGCTTTTTAGGTATTACGGATATAAAAAATGATTCCTGATATAGCCATATTTCTTTCTTGTTGTTTTTATTTCTACATCTATCAATATATCAATCTTTCAGGGTTCAAAACTACTATTGAATTAATTCCTTCTTATCTATCTACAAAAATAGAAATAAATATTCAGATATATTATAAATATTTATGAGAGTATGCTTTAACATTCATGTTCTGACATCGCTTGATATTCCAAAATACTTACATTTCATAGTAATTAAATATGAAAATATTTTACTGTATGACTCATGGATCACTGATCATAAAAAAAGAAAACAACCACCACTATCCTATACTTTGTCCTAGTATTTTCAAAGATTTATCATTGGTTTATATGTGCTTGACATCTGTAATTTAAGTTTGATTTATTCATTAGTGTAATATGAAGTAAGAATTTCTTGACTTCATTTGTTCAGTTAAACATCCATTTGTCCTTAAGCCAGTTTTAATAACCTATCTTTTCCCCTTACTTTTAAATATGGATCTTTGCAAATATTCCCAATATAGCATTTTCTGTTAGAACCTTGAGGAAATTGTTCTCATAAGTTTGTATTGCTTTTCTAAGTCATGGCTATTTTCTAGACCTGCTGTGGATTGCTGCATATATAAAAACATATATTGGAATGGAAGAAAGCTAACTGTGTATGTTTAATCAATCAAATGACCAGAGATGCTTTCTGAGACCAATCATATGACCAGGGGATGCTTTCTGAGACCAGAGATTAGAACTGTGATAGATGATAGCAAACTTTAGATCTGCAATATTATTATTCAGGTAAGGTATTAGACAGGTAGGGAAAATAAGACAAACACCTCAAACTGTCAATACCTTCAACATGAAGTAAATCTCTTCAAACAGTAGTTGCTTTTGGAACGGTGCCTGAAGTATCACACTGCAGAAATGATAATGTATACAAAAGAGAATATATATATCTAATTATTTGAAATTTAATGTAGACATCTCTCAGCTTTATAAACATATCTTTATTTTATAGCACACATTAAGAACCTAAGGTGTCAAAACCCAATTTAGTAAAATTACTAAAATCTACATTTATTGATCACTTATTAAATGCGAAGCACTGTTAAGAGCATTTTACATACAGTTTGCACATAGCTGTAACATTTAATTTACAATACAATAACTATGATTATTATTTAAAGCTTAATAGATGATGTGTTAGTCAGACAAAAGGGTGCTGATGCAAAGTTCCAGAAATCTGTTGACTTTTATAAAGGGTGTTTATTTGGGGGTAAAAACTTACAGTTACAAGGCTCTAAAGAGCCCAACACAAGGATACTTCCTTACCAAACTCTGTTGCCATATATATTAGCCAGAGTTCTCTAGAGAAATGGAATCAGCAGGAGATATCTGTAAATGGTTTAAGATTTTATAAAATTCTCTCACAAGACCATGGGGATTACACCAATTTAAATTTTGTGGGTAGGCTAAAAGCCAGGGGCTCCAGTGAAAATCCTTGATGAGTTCTCAGGAGACATTAACTGTCCAAAGTCAAGTTGGAAACTTCCTCTGAGTACTGAAATCACTTCCCCTTTTAAGGCATTAATTGATTGGATTAAACATCACTCATTGCTGAAGGCAATCTCCTAGGTTGATTGTTGATGTAATCAACCATCTATGCAATAAA
The DNA here is from genome assembly GCF_030445035.2 of Dasypus novemcinctus. NCBI lineage: Eukaryota > Metazoa > Chordata > Mammalia > Cingulata > Dasypodidae > Dasypus > Dasypus novemcinctus. The sequence goes on along the minus strand of NC_080675.1, from coordinate 71,555,160 downwards.
CTCACTGGTGACTAAAGTCCATGAATGTCCTTGTATTACAGTTAGCCCAGTAATTGCTTGACCAAACAAATGGGCATAATTACCAGGCCAAGTTGACACATTAGCCTAACCATCACATCAAGTATTGAAGAAAGATGGCAGGTGACATCTGTGAGGTTCAGCCTTCTTCTTCCTCTTAAAGCTCTGTGAATCCTGCTAATTCCAATCTCAGCTGTAGACTCTCATAGGGCTTGTCTCTCTTCTCGGGGATCATTTCTTTCCAGCTTACTCACATGTTCTACTCACAACATGTAAACGATCAGAAGAATGACTTAGGTCTCTTCCCAGGGCCTCTGCCATGTCCATGGAGCTGTTTCTCTTTCTTTGTGTTCTTCTCCATGTATCTACTTCTCTTGTCCTTGATTGAGCATCTGTTCATATAGCCTACCAAGGGTGTGGGGATTCAACCCTACATGCCATAATGACATGGTCAAATCAATGCCATAGTTCTAAAATAAATTAATCAAAGTCATATCAGCTGAATCTAATACAATCAAAGGGTATCATACCCAGAGGAACAGACAAGTATATAAACATAATCTCTGTTTTTGGAATTCATAAATAATCCCAAACTGCCACAATTCACCCTCTGAATTCCAAAAAGACTTTACAATATTCAGAAAACCTTGAATCCTTTCTGTTAGCAATGCTAAGCAAAAAATCACATCACAGATATTTTAGAAAAAGAATTTATCTTAGAAGAAATTCCCATCATCTGACTGTAGACTTCTGAACCTTGCTAAACAATTTATCTGCTTCCAATATACAAAGGGACAGACAAAGGATAAGCATTTGCATAACCGTTAGGAGAAATTGGAAGGAAAACATGAGCCACTGGTCCCCCATGATCCTGAAAACCTATGGGGCATACTTCATTGAATTTCAAAGTCTAAGAGTCATTCTCAAGATTATAGTTTCTTCCCCTTGGAGCCTCATGGGACTCACTCTTTCCATAGGCTTGCCAAATGGCCATTTTCTTGGTTCCACCCTTATCAAGCATCTGGGTTGTAACCGAGCTCTATACCTCATCCTCTGAGAATGTTGGAGTGATGGGAGGAGTCCCAATCCCCTTAGTATAGTGAGGTAGATAAAAAAATTCATCCTAATTTCTGGCCTACCCTTTCAGGTCAATGAGTTGGTGACCTGGTCTTCCCTATGGGGGAATCTATGGGGGACAGATCCACCCTTCTCAGACCTATAGGTTGTTGACCTCACTTTCCCTGACCATTGGAGAATGTGCTCCACCATTTCTGTAGCCTGAGGCAGTAAAATTCGCCCTGAATAATAGGCTGGAACATCCACTTTCTTCAACTACAAGGGGAAAATCACCATCTCTGTACAGAGGAGTGGAGATGTCTTAATTCTGAATTGAAGCTTCCATGGTTTCCTTCTTAAAGCTGTTTTCCTTTCCATCTCTCCCCTCCATGTTCCTTTTAGTCTGGACTGACAGTGATTTGTTCATATCGATCTTTCAAAAAGCTTGTTGGTTTAGCATGCAGGAAGCAGGGGTACAAGCCATCATACAGTAACACTTTCCTCAAGTCTTTCCTGGATAACTGCATTTTCAGGTTCCTACTTACATGTTTCAAGTTTAGTTATTTTCTCAAATGAGGCACTGTCATCTGGGGTCTTGATTTCCAGAGGCTTAGAGTTTTCAGAATCATTTTCTGTTTTCTTTGGGCCCAACAATTCAGTTATCAGCTTATCTCTTTCCTCTAACATTTTGCTATAAGCTGCAAGGAGAACCCAGGCTGCACTGTCCACATTTAGTTTGAAAATTATCTCCTTGGCTAAATATCCAAGTTCGTAGTTTGCAAATTCTGCTTTCCATACAAATCAGGAGACAATCTTGCTAAGTTCTCTGTGACTTTAAAACACAGATCACCTTTCCTCCAGTTTCCAATAATAGTTTCATCATTTACTTATAAGGCTTAATAAAAAATCTCTTTATTGTCAATATTCCTACCAACAGTCTCTTCAAAGCAATCTAGGTCTTTTCCATTGAGCATCTCAAAATTCCTCCAAAAAATACCCCTTACCCATTTATAAAACTGTTCTAGCATTTTGGTAGTTGCAAAAGTACCACCCCACTTCTCAGTACCAAATTCTGTATTATTAGCCAAAGGGGTGCGGATGCAAATTACCAGAAATTTATTGGCTATTTTAAAGGATATTTATTTGGGGTAAAAATCTTACAGCTACAAGGCCCTAAAGAGTCCGATTCAAAGTACCATAAGATGTACTTTTTTAGCAAAGATGGTTGCCAATGTCTGTAAGTGTTCAGCCTTCCTTTTTCCTCTTAAGACTCCATGGATCCAGCTTCTTCCTATCTCAGCTGCAGGCTGAAGGATTAGGTTCTTTCCAGGCTCAGTTGCTTTGTTCTCTTCACAAGGTCAGTTATAAGCTATCAGGCATATGGCTCATATCTTTTCCTAAGGCTGCAGAATCAAAGTCCTGACCTCTTCTATGTCTGTGGAGCTCTCTTTATATGTGTATCTTATTCTGTATATCTTCTTCCATGTGTCTCCTTTAGTGACTATCTGTTAACATAGCCCACAAAGGGGATGACGACTTAAACTGAGTCACCATACTGCTGTGGTCAAATCAAAGCCTTAATCTTAACATAATTTAATCACAGGCATCTCAACTAAATCTAATATAATCAAAGGGTATCATGCCCAGAGGAAAAGACGAGTTTACAAATGTAATCTGTCTTTTTGGAATTCATAAATAATCTCAAACTGCCACAGATGATAAAAGTGAGTTTAAAGAAATTAATTATTTGCTTATATTTATACATCTAGAAAGTGTTAAAACCAGGATTTGGATCCAGATTACTGCTTGGAATACCTATCCCCCATCAACTGCATCTAATAGAGACAAGAGTTTAAGATGGAGACTAAGGGCAAGAGAAACGTAAAATAAACCTGACAAGCTAATTGATGTGTATGTGTTCATGATAGAAGACATGAGAAATTGCCCAGAAGTAACATGGGCTTCCAGAGGGGACAGTATTTATTCATCCCTACCTGTGAGCTTTGTACAATAGGCTCTATATATAGGGCATTCTTTTTCATATTCACAAATGCATATAGAAAAAGTTGTTCTAACACTTATTTTACAGAAGAGAAAACTAAGAGTAAAAGCTAAAGAAGAAAAAGATACTTGCCCAAAGTCACCAGTTAATACAGTAGAGTTGAAATTAGAACCCAGGCCTTTTTCTTTATTTTTTTCCCTAATTATACCATCTTGCCATATAATTTGATATTCAATTATATCAAAGTGTTAATGAAAAAAGGAAACACACCAGCATTAACACTCATACCATAAATGTATTATTTTTTTCAGTGGCTCAAAAGTTTGTTATAATCAAATATGTTATTCCATAATAATTTTGAATGTTGAAACCTTATGTAGAATATTTGTTTTTGTTTCTGATATACGGCAAAGCTTCACTGTTGAAAATCACAAACCTGACTTTGTTGAATATATTTCATGGATTTGCCTTTAGACAATCTGGGTCATGGAGCCAGATAAGTATGTACCTTAATCCCATGTGTAAGTACTCTTCAAGGTGTGTGATAGCTATGTTGTCAATGAAGAGTATTAATATGTACAGTTACAGTGAAACCAATACTTTCTTCCAAAGAGCTTTTCAGTTTCATTCAAAGATAAAATGGAGAGTATTAATCAATACATGTTGTCACTGTAATCATTTAGCACTGCTTTTTTTTAGTTCATTCTGAGAGTTTAAGTTTCTTAGAATAATTTGTTTACTGAAGTTTTCTAATCTACAATGGAAATAGCCCAACAAATCCCAAATCGGTTAATCTACATTTTCTGAGAGACAGCTGAATTGAATTGATATATTTTTCTTTTGCATGACACTTGGATATAAGACTACTGTTCAACTATATTAAATAAAAGCAAAGGTTATAAAACAGTGTGTCAGCATGTTCTCAAAAATAAGTGGAGCAATTGATAAGTGATTCGGCCTCGCTGAAATTTAGGAACCATTGTAAGAAATAGTGAAAGAAACAGAGTTTTGATATATTTGAAATTTAATTTTTGCAACATCTAGGAAGAATCTAAAATACTGATTTAGTTTGAGCTGTAAATTTTTGAATTTTAAAAAGGTTTTGTAATTCACACTAGCACATTAGTATACCATATTGAAAGACATGAGAACAGGACATCTTAATGACTAAAGTACACAAAAATTGTCATAATCAACTACTAAGAGTTTAAAATAGAGGTAAAAATTATCAATTTTTCACAATTTATATGCTAGAGTACATGATTTCATAAACAAAATGAAATTGTCTCCAATTTGTGCTAATTAACAATTATAACTGGCAGTCCATGGAAGCTTCCACTGCTGGAATATTTCCCAAAATTATCTGTATTTTTTTCTAATACTAAATAAACATTGGAATGGAGGTAACATCTGAAAAGTTCAGTTTAAATCACCATAAACTAGAAATCATTTTTCCCCCAGGGGAGAGCACTATAAATAGAATAGAATTAATGCAAAAGTTGAACTTAGAAGTAACTTTTGTTATTTTGGGGGGAAATTGACCTTCATTTCTTTATTTAATGCTATGGACGTTGCATTCCTAGGTGTGACTCCGTCAATGCTTGGAAAGGTTAATAATCTTCAGAAAACTTTGAAGGTTCTGACAGTGTTATCTAAGTGAGTAGACTATTATTTAATATACTGAATAAAATTATTAAAATGCAACCCAATATGGACTGTGGTTAGTAGCAATAATATAATATTCTTGCATCTATATGAAAGATGTACTGTGTTGATAATGAGGCAGTATGGAAAATGTGAGCCAAATGTGCAGTATGGACATGGTAACAATCAGATGATAGTATCTTATCTGTAGCAAATGTTTCACCACAGTATGGTGTGTTTATGGAGGGATGTTGTTTGGGAATTCTGCCCATGTACATGATTGTTTTATAAGTTTACAGCTTCTATCATAAAAAAATATACTTTGAAATAATAATAGGGTGGGTTGGGGGAAAACACACCAAATGTAAGATTAGGACTATGATTAGTAGTAAGATTTTGACAATATTCTTTCATAATTTGTAACAAAATCTCACAACAATACAAGGTGTTGGTGGAGGGTTAATGTATGGGACCCTTGTATGATGTTCTGCATGTTTGCTTTGTAGGTTCACAACTTTTACTATACACTTAATTGTTTATGTATGTTCACATATAAATGATATAAAGATAATAATAATAAGGTTGGTTGGGGGAAAATACTTTGGTTAGCAGTAATATTTTGACAATGCTCTTTAGTCATTGGTTTAAAAGGTTTAACAACAATGCAAATTATTGATGGTAGGGTGAGGTATGAGAGTCCTGTATGATGTTATATATGTTTGTTTTGTAAGTTCACAACCATTATTATACCCTTATTGTTTATGTATGTTTATGTATGAGTGGTATACATCAATAAATTAATTTTAAAAAATGTAACCCAAGCTTTTAGAAGACAGGGTAATATATTGATATACCTAATTCTGGTTATATTTGGAAAGCAACCATCTAACACAGACAGAAATAAATGGAGAACTTACAAACAGATCAACTAATTGGTGAAATATATTCATATTTGCTATTAATTTTGGATTATGTCAGCTAAAAATAGGTGTTCTTTGAGAACAAGAACTAGTGAAAATGAATGGAGCAAGAGAAATCAAATAAAAATATGAGTTAGTACAAATTAATACAGAATAGTTTGATTAAAATGAGTATTGTAAATGCAGACCATGTGGAGAAGGAAATTTTTTATGCATTCATAATTTTCTTGACTTTGCTTGTATCAAAGTAACAACTTTATAGAGCAAAATTAAGAGTAAATACTTTGAAATGATAGCATTTATAACATTCTTTATACCTAGGGAGGCCAAAATGTTTAAACATAGTAGAAAGGGACTTGGAGTTGTCCTGGGTGGTTCTGCAGGGACAGCTACTGGACATTGTATGTACTCCCATGGCCCACTGGGTAGACTGTGGGAGAGTGTGGGCTATGGTGTGGACCATTGACCATGAGGTGCAGCAGTGCTCAGAGATGTACTCACCAAGTGCAATGAATGTCTCATGATGATTGAGGAGGTTGTTGTTATAGGGGGAGGAGAGAGGTGAGGGGAGTGGGGGGTACATGGGGACCCCATGTTTTTTGAATGTAACATTAAAAAAAGAAAGACAAAAAAATAAAAGGAAAAAAAAAGAAAGGGAATTGGGAACAAGATCTATTGGACAGATTTCTTTAGTCATGGCCCTTGTCTTATATTTATTTATTATTGTAATGCTTATATAAATAGCCCTTTTCCTCCATGATTCCTTACAATATTATATGCATATTATAGCCTTCCTTTACCCCTCTGGGTTAAAGACTGGCATGAATAATGATTACATCATTATTAATATATGGTATATAAGTTAGAGGGCTTTATTTTTGTCTATAGTGTACATTTTGTTTATTTTTTTTAACAAATCAATTTTATTGCTACATATAAATAAAGCATAAATCCATGCAAAGATTACAAACAATGGTATTCAATGTAATCACATATTTATGCATTCATTACCCCTGTCATTTCCAGAGCACTATCATCATTCCAGTAATAATAATAATAATAAACAAAACTCATCACCTCCCAATCTCTTTATGCTCCACTTGTCATACATAGTTGTTACTTTTTTCCCTTCACTCTAGTATATATGTATTTTTATTTTGTGAAAACAGTCTTATATATGCAATTTACCCCATATATGTGTTTTACATGAGGTTTTACTATCTTATATACTCTCATGTTATAGTTTTTAGCTTTCCTCCTAGTAATATACATGATCTTAGACCAGGGTTTTTTTAACTTTTTGTTCCACAAACCCCTTTGCCAGTCATGTGAAAACCGTGGACTCCTTACAAAGTCCACACTATATGAATATTGTTTAATAAATACATCACACCACACCAAAACATCTCAAGAATAATGCTTTTTTTTCAATTTCAGTTCATGCTCACAGACCCCTTGTCAAGAAGACCTGCCTTAGACTTTCCCTTTCAACCACTGTTGTACCTATACAATAACATTGCTAGTTACAAGCACCATGATAAGCTTAAACCATTTCTATTAATTTCCAAAGATATACAAACAAGTTTTTATAAAACAATTCTGCACAGATTAACCCTCAGTTTTTCATCCTCTAACCTTCTTCTATTTTCTAGTGATCTATATTCTAATTATTAACTACATGCATTTACACAATATATTTAGTCTAAAATAGCACAATCATACTATATTTGTCCTTTTGTGTCTGGCTTGCTTGACTAAATATAATGTCCTCTAGTTTCATTCATGTTGTCATATGCTTCATGACTTCATTTCTTCTTACTGCTGCATAATAATCCATCATGTGTATACACCACAATTTGTTTATCTGTTCATCAATTGATGAACACCTAGGTTGCTTCCACCTTTTGGCAATCATGAATAATGCTGCTATGAATATCAGTGCAGATGTCTGTTCGTGTCACTGCTCTCATCCTCCTGGGTATATCCCTAGTAATGATATTAGTAATGATATTGCTGGGTCACATAGCAAGTTTATATTCAACTTCCGTTGGAACTGCCAAACAGTCTTCCTCAGTGGCTGCACCATTCTACATTCCCACCAACAGTGAATAATTGTTCCTATCTCTCCACATCCTCTCCAACCCTTACAGTTTTCTGACTTTTTAATAGCAGTCCGTCTAAAAGGTGAAATGACATTTCACTGAAGTTTTGATTTGCATTTCTCTAATAGCTAGTGATGTTGAATATTGTTTCATGTGTTTATTCACAATTTATATTTCTTCTTTGGACAATTGGCTTTTCAAGTCTTTTGCCCAATTTTTAATCATATAGTTTGTCTTATTATTGTTGAGTTTTATGATCTTTTTGAATATCATGAACATTAGACTCTCTTCAGATATGTGATTACCAAATATTTTAGAGAAGGAAACTTTTGACCAAATTCTAGAGTTCTGGACTTGAACTGACTGAATATTTGGAAAAGTATTTCCAAATAATATACATCTTATCGTTAAGACCAGCTGTGTACGTGACAGAGTGTGAGCTTAGAATAGCAATGAATGGAAGTGGGGTTATTATTTAATGGCACACTAACTTGAATTCAGTTTGGAGGAAAAAAAAAAACTCTTGAAGAGCACTGCTTTGATGTGAGGAAAATTAATATTTTTTAATACAAGTGGTGCCTAATAGCATTTATCATCAATAATAAAGTGGTTATTATCAGACCTCCTTTAATATCTGGAAAGAGCCTGCTCCCTTAGTCAAATTACATGTTACCCTTAATATAGGATAATAACATCTATAAGTGTTGCTGCCTCCCTTCACCCCTCCTCCTAGCCTTTGTTATCTCCCTTTTCCAGCATTTGCTATCCTTCCCGCCAGTCCCGTCCACTTAGCCAACTCATAATCTGCCCCCTTTCTTAATCACCGCCTACTTCATAGCTGCCTGCACAGTTCCGCCTATCCACTACCGCCCCGTAGTTTACCCGCCCCAATTCCTACCCCTCCCTTGACCCGACCTTATATAATCAAGTGTGTTTCCGCAATAAAGTAGACTAGCTCATTCTCACAGGCTGTCTCCGTGGTTTTTACCGCGCGTCCCCCATGCCTGGAGAACCTAGGCCTATGCGCTGGCCTAGGGGCTCACCGCCGAGCCGTGGAAGCCCGCCTGGTCCTCGTGGGTTGCTAACTTAGAATAGCAGCCCACAGCAGGGGTTGCTAACTTGGAATAGCAGCTCACAGCTGGGGGCCCGTCCGGGATCCTTTCCTTCCACCGCCCTCCGGCCCCTCTCTGCTGCTGCTGCTGCTGTCTACTGGCGACCATTTCAGCTCTCCAGGTAGGGACCCCATCGCCGTCTTTTCTTCTCCCACTATGGGCACCTCTCTCTCCTCACACCATACCCCTCAGGTTCGGCTTTTAGCCGCCCTGCTTGATACCAATGGAGTCTGTGTTTCCCTGAAACAGCTCCAAAAATACTGGGACCTGCTACTCCCTTTTAATCCGTGGCTTGCCACCTGCCAGCTCTGGAGCCCAGACACATACTCTCGACTCATAGATCGAGTCACCTCCGCCATAGAGCATGAAAAGCGGTCTTTTCCGCATGGCCTGCTGCCTGCTCTAGTAGCCATACGTGCCTGTCTCCTTGGTGCGCCGTCAGAAGCTATCCGAGACAAATCGGTTAAGCAACCCAATGACTATGAACCCGATGATCCTGGCGACACAAATTCTCTGTCTGACCAGCTCGCCGCCGCTCTCGAGCGCGAACCTCCCCGCCCGCGCTCCCCACGGCCCGCAAAAGCCGCTTCAGTAGCTCCTCAAAATAGCGGACTTTCTCCTTCTTCTTCCACCTCTGCCCAAAATGGCGCACTTCCGGCTTCTTCTTCACCTATGTCCGAGCCCGCCGGCGGGAACAAAGGCGCTTCCTCTCACCTTTACCCGCCCCTCCCTGTCTCGTCATCTTCCGGCCCTGCCCCGGAAATGATGCAGTCGCCATCTTGGCCGGCTTCCGGAAATGATGTGACTTCGCCGCCATCTTGGCCAGCTCCCAACAATGACATAACTACACCGCCATCTTGGCAGGCGCCTAAAAGTGACGTCGCCGCTCCGCCATCTTGTCCAGCGCCCAAAAATATCCCGCCGCCAGTTTGTTGCCGCCTTGACGCTGCTAAGCCATCATTCTCTCATCTGTTTCCCGCTACCGTTCATCCCTCGCCACCACCGTATGGCAGCAGCTCCCCACCTGCTTCTAGCGAAGCACATTCTCCCGCCCCCCAGCTATACCCGCTCAACCCGCTGCCCACGCAGCAACGCCCTCAAACTTGGCTTCCCTTCACAGTAGAAGAAGTTAAAACTCTTCGTAAAGCCGTTAAAGAAGACGGCATTGATAGCCCATATGTTCGACAACTAATAGAAGAGTTGGGGGTTCAGCTTGTTCTTCCTTATGATTGGATTTCTCTAGCCCGTTCCATCCTTCAGCCAGGCCAGTTCCTTGAATGGCGCGCTCACTATCAAGTAGCTGTTGATCAACAAGTAGTGGAAAATGTTTGAGCGGGTGTCCAAGATCCAGCTGATGCCTACACAGGAGTTAACAACTATGCTGACCCTCGTTCCTATGTGAACATAGACCCAGGGTTTTGGCACCGAGTGAAAGTTCTCGTTCAGCGGTCATTCTCTTTAATTTCCACCAAACAATCCACCAAGTTCGTGCAAATGCTTCAAGACTCGCAAGAAACCTTTCCGGCATTTGTCGCCCGCGTTATTGAAGCATGCCAATGTAAACTTACTAACGAAGATGCTCAGTTTGCGTTAGCAAAAGAACTCATTCTCGATGGGTGCCTCGCGCCCTTCCGAGCTGTCATCCTTCCTATCCGCGACAAGCCAATGCACGAATGGGTCCTAGCTTGTCGAGACATTGACCCACAGACTAAAGCACTTACTGCTGCCTTCGCTTCCGCAATGGCTGTCTCATCTGCCTCCACTTCTGCCTGCTTCCGATGCGGTCAGCCCGGTCATTTTGTTCGCGAGTGCCCTCAACTGGCAGCTTCCCGCCCTGCCGTAGCACTGCACAGACCAAGAGGCCCCCCCACACCATGCCCGTGCTGTGGCAAGGGGTATCACTGGGCCCGCGATTGCCGCTCATTGCAACGTATCTCCCAGCCTTTAAACTTCCAGCGGGGCAGGCCTCAGCCCCTCCCCCAAGAGGCCCTCCAGAGAGCTCCAAAACCTTAATGTGGACAATGCCTATCAAACGTCACCAAAAACCTTCCTTAGAGCTTAAAATAGACGGACAATGGCTTAAAGGGCTCTTAGACTCTGGTGCTGAAATCTCTTGTATTCCCTTTGAAATCGCCGCCTTCAATCATTGGCCCCTCGAGACTGGCCCTCAAGTCATCGGCGCCACAGGAGCTGCTACTTCTTGGAAAACATCTCAGCCTCTGCATTGTAGCGACCGAGAGGGTAACGAAGGTCAAATTCGTCCACTCGTCCTCTCTTCAGTCCAAACCATCCTGTGGGGAAGAGATGTACTCAGCCAGCTAAAAGCTCGAATCACCACAGAAGCCTTCTTAGCTGCGCCGCCCCCCCCCTTATAGGGGCCACTGCTCCTGTTTCAAGACCTGACCCTATCCCTCTGGAATGGGACACAGAGGAGCCCATCTGGGTCGAGCAGTGGCCCTTGCCAACTCATAAACTGCAAGCTCTCTCTGCCCTTGTCGAAGAACAGCTACAAGCAGGGCATATTGAGCCGTCTACCAGTCCCTACAATTCGCCAGTCTTCGTCATCAATAAAAAGAACACAAGCAAGTTCCGCCTCCTTCATGACCTTCGAGAAATTAACAAACATATTAAGCCAATGGGATCACCTCAGCCTGGCTGCCCGCATCCCACTGCAGTCCCTCAGCATTTTTATGCAGCCACCATTGACATCAAAGATTGCTTTTTCTCCATTCCTCTTCACCTGCGAGACTGTCCACGGTTTGCGTTTACAGTCCCGCGTACCAACAATCAAGGAGCAGCACTCCGATTCCAATGGCGAGTACTACCACAAGGCATGCGGAACAGTCCAACTATATGTCAGCTCTATGTCAATCATGCCATTGAGCCGCTACGCTCTAAGTTCCATCCAGAGCACACATACATCATCCACTATATGGACGACCTCCTTTTAGCAGCAAGTTCTAACACACTTCTCAATGATTTACTCTCTGCAGTTACGACGAACCTTTCAAGTCTTGGGTTAATAGTGCAACCTGACAAAGTCAACCCCCAGCCACCTTTCCAGTTCTTAGGCTTTCATTTTCATCAATATATTCGGCCCACCAGCCCGCAAATCCATGTTTCTGATCACATGACGCTGACTGAGCTCCAACGGCTTTGCGGACAAATCAATTGGCTTTGATCAGCACTCCCCATCACAACAGCGCAAATGCAACCCCTTTTCGAGCTCCTGCAGACTAAGTGCAGTCCATCCGCTGCAGTCGTTCGCCCCATCACCATCACCCCAGCTGCCAAAGAAGCCATCCAACAAGTAAATGCTGCACTCCAGCAATGCCGCCTAGAGCGATTCTCTCCCGATCTCCCAATCCTTGCCTTAGTTTTGCCAACACCAGTCACTCCAACGGGTCTCCTATGGCAAGACGGCCCTCTTCTTTTTCTGCACACGTCAAAAAGTAAACTCCCAAAAATCTGCCCTTTCACAAGGGCTTGGATCACATTAGCCACGGACTTAGTACTTCTCTCCATACAGACGTACGGCGTCCCGCCACACACCATTGTTTGGCCCTTTGATGCAAAAGAAGTTACTTCCCTTATCATGAATAATGCTCAAATGCAGAGCCTAATAGAATTCTTTCGTGGCTCCTTCGACAACCACTATCCTCATCATCCACTGCTGCAAGGTGTATCTCAATTAGCATTTTTCAACCCGTTCCGTCCGCTGCCTGCAAGAAAGCCAATCCCCTTTGCCATCACTGCTTTCACTGATGCCTCAAAAAGGGGCTTCGCTGCTGTCATATATGTGCCAGGAAAGCTTGAGCCATGACAGTTGATGTTTGCCAATCACCTTTCTGTTCAAGTGGGTGAACTCTTAGCTGTCGCTGCAGTCCTCAATCTTTACCCAGACCAGCCTCTCAACATCTTTACAGACAGCTTGTACACCTTACAGGTATGTCGCAGCCTCCCACTTGCTACCTTTCTACCCAGCGACTCATCTATAGACCAAGCACTCGCCTTTGTACAGCAACTGCTTGAAGAAAGGCAACAACCCTGGTTCATCGCTCATATCAGAAGTCACTCTGGCCTGCCAGGACCACTGATTCAAGGAAATGCCCTTGCTGACGCCTTAGCGTCCGGCCGCCATGTATACCCAGCTGCCATTCGAGAAGATTCCATTGACAAAACAAGACTAGGAGACTTCGTCAACCAAGCCAAACTTTTACACTCTCAATTCCCCTTCTCTGCGCGATCTATCCAGAGGCTCTTTCCAGACCTCCCCATCGAAACATGCAAACATCTTATGCGTTCCTGCCGAACATGCGCACCTCTGCTACCCCTTGGACCCTTGCAGCCCCGCGGAGCTAATCCCCGCGGCCTACGGCCTAACTCCCGCTGGCAACTTGACATCACACACGTTAGCGCCTTTGGACGCCTTAAGTATCTTCATGTTGCAGTTGATACTTTCTCGCACCTGTGCTACGCCGTGCCCCTCACAGGAGAGAGTGCTAAACATTGCATCAAAGCACTCCGACAAGCCATTCTATTCATGGGAATTCCCTGGGATCTCAAAACCGACAATGGAACAGCCTATCGCAGTGCCACCTTTGCCAGCTTTGTGCAGATGTACCACATCACACACCATTTCGGCATCCCCTACAACCCGCAAGGGCAAGGAATTATTGAGCGTACTCACCAGCAGCTCAAGCTACTCATTCAAAAAGAAAAAGCTTCCTCTCCCCACAAGGCCCCTGCCGACGTCATTACTGCCTGCCTTATCCATCACAATCTCCTGACCTTCGATGACAAAGGACTCTCCCCAACCCATAAACATTGGGGACCCATGTGGCAACCTTCGCAAGTTCCCCTTGTTCATTGGAAAGACCCTGCCACAAACCTTTGGCAAGATCCAGCTCCCTTGCTAGCACAGGGGAGAGGTTTTGCTTGTGTCTTCCCAGACTCCGAGCCACAACCGCTCTGGGTTCCTGGGCGCTACATCCGGCCTGCCACCGACCCCAAAGTTCCACTGAATGATGAACACACTATGCCCTCCGTAAGAGACAACATCGACTGCGGAGGCCCAGATGTCGCCCCATTCGCTCAAATCCAGCACCAACCAGCCCCTCCCTGAAATGTTTATATTAGATAAGTGCTCTCTCCAAGTTTCTTTCTGCTGATTATCCCTCCCCTATGAGGGCTCTCTTCTCCTTTCTTTGTCTTTACAGATTCCCCAAAAGGACTCACCTCTGCACAGTCTACAAGAAGAGCCTTATTGCCGCCTCTACAACCTGCTGCTGACAAGTGCCTAACCTCCACCGAAACGTGCCTTACAATTTATCAGAGAAAAACTCTCAGTGCAGATGCTCTTCCCACTCCCCTCGCACCCTCACCCACTTTTATACTTCTTTTTTATAGTCTTCATTTTTTTAACAATCTTTTCAGCTGTCTGTCTCGCAGCCACAGCCCCGACAGATTGGAACCTTCGTCAACGCCTTCTCCTCGCTGTCGCCTGGCTGCTTCTGATTGGCATCTTCACCTCCCTTGTTGTCCTTCTCCCATGACTACTATGCGCCCCCAAGTACATTCATCTGAGCCTGCTACTCCAACACCGTCGCCCATGGGGACCACACCAGCTCTCTCTCGCCACGAACGACGTCGACAACGCTTCTTTGCCCGCCGCCTAAGCCATCTTTCTCTTGAAGATGATGACCCCATCGAGCGCCAAGTTCTCCAGCTCCTCCGACAGGCCCGCTCTGTTCACACCCCCGCCTCCTGTTCCCCTACCCTTCCCTACCTCATCCATCTCCTCATTCTCATGTTGTCTCTAGCCTCCTCTGCCCAAAGCTCCTCATCCCATCAGCCATTCAACTGGACCTTGCAGACATTCCCGGAAAAACGCATTCTCGCTTATAATGTTACTAGTGTCGCTCCCTCCTTTCTCACACACGTCTGCCCTCTTGCTGGAATTTCCTTCCGTCCCGAATGCCAAGTAAGCAACATCAGAAAAGCGAAAGTAGGCCACCACTCCTCCTCATCCTGTCGAGGCGGGAATACAGCATGCCTGCTTTCTCGAAACAACCGTCTCCTTGGCCCTCAATTCAACCCTGTGTCTGGTTTTTACATCTGTCCTGCTAGTGCTCGAGGTTGTCATGACCCATCACACTTCTACTGCCCCTCTTGGGGATGTGTGACCATGGCCCATGGATGGTCCGGCATCCCCAACAGAGACCCGTATCTCTCTCTCCAAGTAGCCAACAATTCCCGTTGGGACTTCATTTGGCTGACAGTAAAAAACCCAAACGACGATACATGGCTGGCCGCTCGCCCCTATGGACTCCGGTTGTATATGAGCAACTATGATCGTGGCGCTTTGTTTGAAATCCAAAAGCGTGTTGTCTCCACCCCACCCTCTGCTATTGGTCCCAACCACATCCTTAACCCTCCTCCCTCACCCACTGTTCACCTTCTTCCATCCTCATCTACCCCCCTCAAAATCTCTTCCACCTCGGCCGCCGTCGTCCCTTCTACAAGCCCCACTTCCCCCCCCACTTCAGGTATACAACCACATCCTCTCATCCCCTCTAGTCCCTACTTCAAACTCCTAAACGCCTCCTATTCCTCTCTCAATGCCTCCCACCCCAACCTCACTCGCTCTTGCTGGTTGTGTCTTTCCCCCAGCCTCCCCCTCTATGATCCACTTGCTATCCCTTCACCACTCTTTACTTCCTCCACCAACGATTCCCCCTCTTCCTGCAATTGGAATCAATCTACTCATGTCCCACTCACTTTTACGCACATCTCTTCCAAAGGTTTATGCATTCACCCCCGTTCTTCCCACACTCCTAGCCTTACTGCCTGTACCAACTATACCTCCCCAAACATCTCTGCCAAATACTTAGTTCCCCTAAACACCACCCAATGGCTCTGCTCTTCCACCGGACTTACCCCATGCTTATCTGTTGCCACACTTAACAAGACCAAAGAAACGTGTGTTCTCATCCTCCTCACGCCTCGAGTCATCTATCACACTCCTCTACATTTCTTTGAAGCCTTTGACCACACTCAAGAAGCTATTTACCTCCACAAACGCGAACCTATTACTGCTGTACTCACTGTCACTTCCCTCCTAGCTACAGCTGGAGCTGCCACTGGTGTTGCAGCCCTAGCCACACAAGCCTCCACCCTCCAAAACCTCAGACAAGCAGTAGACTCTGATATCATCTACCTCCGAGATGCAGTCAAATATCTTAAAGACTCCCTCAATTCCCTTTCAGAAGTTGTCCTGCAAAACCGCCGAGGCCTTGACCTCCTCCTCCTCAAAGAAGGTGGCCTATGTGCAGCTCTGGGAGAAGAATGCTGTGTCTATGCCAACTATACCGGTTTAGTAGACTCCAGCTTAAAAGAACTTGAAAAAGGTCTCAACCAACGCCAACTTGAACGAGCCCAAACTGCTGGTTCCTGGGGTTTCCTGCAGCCCCTCCTCCCCTATCTCCTCCCGCTAATAACCCCAGTTCTGCTCATCATCCTAGGTCTCACCGTTGGTCCTTGGGCCATTCGACGAATCATCCGCCTTGCCAAAGATCACGCTGACAGTGTATTTTCCTCGTTTGTTCAAATCCATTACCACCGTCTTGCTACCTCTGATCTCGCTCCTCAATCTCGCCCTTGTCCTCGCCCCCCTTCCCACCGTACTTCCCGCCTGTGAAGCTGCTTGCTGTGAAACTCCCTGACCTTAGCCGCCGGCACGGGTTTGTTTCCCTCGGCGTAAAGGGCTTGGGTGCACCCTCCGCCCCCCTTTATTGCTATACGTCTGAGAGTCCTTCGCGGTTAAGCCAGCCACAGCGCTATCCACCCCAAAAAAGCGTGCGCAACATCATGTTAGATATTTCGTCTAGCACCGGCACGCACCAACCCTAAGGGCTATGCATACATTCTGGCCAAATGATATGTCATTTGCCCATCGCCAGTCAATCCTGCCCCCTTTTTCTCTCACCCTCCACAGCCCATCCCTCTACTCTCTCACACCTTTTTTTTATAAAACAAAAGGAGCAATTGTTGCTGCCTCCCTTCACCCCTCCTCCTAGCCTTTGTTATCTCCCTTTTCCAGCCGTTGCTATCCTTCCCGCCAGTCCCGTCCACTTAGCCAACTCATAATCTGCCCCCTTTCTTAATCACCGCCTACTTCATAGCTGCCTGCACAGTTCCGCCTATCCACTACCGCCCCGTAGTTTACCCGCCCCAATTCCTACCCCTCCCTTGACCCGACCTTATATAATCAAGTGTGTTTCTGCAATAAAGTAGACTAGCTCATTCTCACAGGCTGTCTCCGTGGTTTTTACCGCACGTCCCCCACGCCTGGAGAACCTAGGCCTACGCGCTGGCCTAGGGGCTCACCGCCGAGCCGTGGAAGCCCGCCCGGTCCTCGTGGGTTGCTAACTTAGAATAGCAGCCTACAGCAGGGGTTGCTAACTTAGAATAGCAACTCTCAGCATATAAGGTTGATTTTATCATATGATGAGAATTCCCTGAGCCTTAGTATACAAATTTGTTGTAGTCTGTTCGCAGACAAATCTATCAAATACCCATTTTCAATTACCCATTTTTTTTGTCTAATATGCACAAAACAAAAGATTGTCCCAAATGCATTTTATCATAAATACAGCCTAGTAAACATCATAGCTTGATTATGGAGATATTTCTCTGATCAAAAAAGAAGTATAAGAATCAACAAGGAACAAAAAATGGTTGAAAGTTTACTTTTATATACTATTTTTCTTCTTTAAGTAAAGGAGAAGGGATATTTCAGCAAAGAAAAATGGATTAGTTATTGAGGAATATTTATTTTATTTTTAAAATATCCCTTGAAGAACCTTGGTAAAGCATAAAAATCCATCTCTTCAGTATAAAGAAATGACACATTATAATCTTTCTTTTTAAATATGATAACATTTTTTACTTATTTTAACATTTAAAGGCTAAAATTAGAAAATATCATAGCTTCATATTATATTACAAGTTTGGACAAGTTAGCATAATGTTATTTTTAATATCTATGCACTCAAATCCAGTTGTTTGAAGTAATATAAAAGTGAGTATATTCCACATGCATGGTTAAAAGTGTTTGCAAATGATTTGATAGTGTGAGATAAATTTGATATAAATAATTTAATGTATTTCAGAAATAACTGGTGAACTTGATTGTATCTACATGTCTATTGTTCAGTTGTTATTTAGAATTTGGAAATAGTTATTCTTAAGAAAATTATTCAGACAAAATATTATTCATCTTTTGACATAGAATACAGACACATTTTGTAATTTCTATTCTACTTGTGTAAACTCTTTTAATCTTTTTTTTAGTTAAACTTGAGGTTAATTCTCCATGTATACTTCTATCTTGGCTTGTCAATTGTGACCATTTCTTGCTTAATAAAGTAGATAATTCTTATCTTTCCCAAGTCCATTTATTTTATCTTTATTACTATACAGTCCAGCTTTTAGGATTTCTTATACTTATTTTATTACAGTTTTCTTATTACTGGATATTTCTCACACTAGTGATGGATCGCCACTGGCCTTTTGTCTTTCAATTCTCTGTTATAATAAAAAGAAAATACCTTTTTAAAAAAGGCACAGTGGAGAGTGTTCAGAAGAAGATTAAATCACAGTTTATATCCCTACACCTTTCTTTCTCTGGATAAAATAGTACTACATAGTCTCTCTTTATTAAAATAATTCAGTACAAATGAAATTCAGTGCCCTTCAGATAAATGATAAAGGCCAGACAATTAAATAATGTGGTACAGAAAACTGTTTTTGAAACAGTCATTAATTTATATGCTGATATATATCTGTGTGATTTTATGACCAAAAAAGAAATTTATTCTGCCTTCTAATACCATTTTTAATATTTCTCTCATCCATCTTCCTGATGGAGATGTTAAAAAAAAAGTGAAGAATTGTATGATTAGTTAACTGAAATTAAGTTCAGATGCTATGTCAATATGTCCTAATAGGTAGACAGGAAAGAAACCAGGAGAAGATGAGTCCACGTGTTGAGGAAATAATAGTAGTTTATGTGTGACCTTCAATATTCCCAAGATACTGTATCTGAAGATACATCCATGGTAAAGGATGTCCATCAATTCCACAAGGCATTACCCCCTTATCAACAGATATTTTCAGTACAACAGATACAGTAAAAATGTTCTTCACCATATTCAAAAATGAAAAATTTACTAAAATATATTGAAAACAACATTATATATCCTCATATAAATGAACTTTTACATACATATTTATATTATTTTCTATTACTGCCATAACAAATTACCACAAACTTACCATCTTAAAATATCCTTCCCAAAATTTTAATATGTAATAATTACATAGTTTAAAACGAAGATAGGGGCCTTAGGTTTAATTTATGTGTTGGAATGGCTTTATTCCTTTCTGGAGGTTCCAGAGAAGAAAACAATACCTTGCTCATTCAAGTTGTTTGGTGAATTCTGTTCCTTGAAGTGGTAAGACTTAGGACCTTTTTTCCTTGCTGATTGTAGGCTGAGGGCCTTTTCATCTTGAAGTTATCCACATTCCTTGACTCTTGACGTCAATCTCCATCTTCAAAACCTGCAATGAAGGATCTAGTTCCTCTCACACCTTGAATACTTCTTGTTTACTCTTCTATTTTCACATCCCTCCTGCCTTCTCTTTTGCTTTCCTTTTTTCCTTTTAAGAGGCCATATGATTATATTGGATCCATCTAGATAAACCAGGATAAACACCCTATATTAAGGTTATAACTTTCGTTAGAAACGTAAAGTTCCTTTGCCATGTAAGGTAACACAGTCACTGATTCTAGGGATTAGGGTGTAGACTTAATTGGTGGCCATTATTCTTCCCATCCCAGTCTGTCTTCTGGTCCACCAAAAATTCACATTCATATTACATGCAAAGTACATTCACTCCATTCACAGGTCCCCCATGTCTCATCTCAAGGCAGCTTCAACTCAAACTGCAAAGTCTTATCTAAATCTCATCAGATGTAAAGTCACACATCTCATTATCCAACCAAACTGAACCAAGTAGGGATGAGGCTCCAAGTCTGAGCAATACTGGGCACAGTTTTTCTCCAGCTGTGGACCCGTAAAACTGAAGAATCAAGTTCTTTGTTCTAAAAATATAATAGTCGACCAGGCTTAGGCTAATACTTATAGACAATATGATTAAAAAGGAGAATATGGAAGAAAAAAAGTCAATCACTGGTCCTAAGTAATCCTGAACTACAGTCAGCAAAATTCCATTCAATGTTATGGCCTGAGAATAATTTCAGGGTTCTGGGTTCTAATCTTGGAGCATTCAGTTATATCCTCAGAGTCATATTTCTTTTTCATGAAAAGTAGAAGGTGTTTGCAGGTGATTGCCTATTTCTTGCCAGTGGAATTATGGGGATCCAAACCATTCCTTTGTTTTGCATTTTCTTTTTTTTTTTCAATGTACTCTGGCAGTGTTTCTGCTGGAATAAAATTCTCAAAACCTGTGTGAATCTTTTGTGCATATTGTGGGGATTCACACCAACAAACAAGATCTTTCTTAGATAAACCTATCTCTATTTTTAAATTTTGGTGAGAGGACTGAGGAAAATTGACCCCAAGCTTTCTTATGGTCCCCTGGTTTAATCAAGGAATTATGTGAATTATATCTTAATTATTCTCACAGGAAATTTTGTGTGACCAAATACTTTGTCCTTTAGATCTTTTATGAGATTCTAGCAAAAGGTTGACAACCACATCCTTGGTTTTCCTGTAGAATATTTTCTCCTGACAGTGAAACTGTTAATTCTAGTGTCTTTTGCCATTTGATTAGACTGAGAACTTAGAAAATCATCAAGTCCTAGTTCCCTTTTGTTTGAAATGTCTTACTTCAATACTTATCTCTTGCCTCTCATATTTTGTTACAATCACTAAGAAGAAAACATACCACATATTCAAAACCTTCTTTAGAAATCTCCAATTATATCATTTATAAGTTCTGCTTTCCACATAGTTGGAGGACACAATTCTGTGAAGCTTTCTGCCACTATTTAACAGGACCTGCCTTTCTCCAATTTCCAATAACTCATTTTTCACTCCTTTCTAAGCCCTCACTGACAACATCCAACAAATTCAGATTTATGCAACTATTCTTAAATGGCACAGGCAGTGTCCTTAAAATCAAGATATCTACTATCATTCTTTTAAAAACATCTATGCATCTTGTGTGATGCTCCTCAAAATTCTTCCAGTATCTGTCCGATGACCAATTCCTAGACCACTCCCACAATTTTGGTATTTGATACAGTAACACTCCACTCCTGGTTCAGAAATGTGTATCACTTCTCTGATTATTACAAATGCCACAGCATTTACATATTTAAATTCTCCTTAGTGAGTACAGATATGTGAACATGTATTAGTCTGCCAGAGGGTTGCCAATGCTAAGTACCGGCAATCTGTCAGCTTTTATAAAGAGTATTTATTTGGTGTAAAAGCTTACAGTTAGAAGGCCAAAAAAGTCCAACTCAGGGTTGCCTTCTCACCAAAGTCAGTCATCACATGTTGAGGCAAAATGGTAACCAATCTCTGGCTGGTCTCCAATCAAAGACACCTCAACTGAATTTAATGCAATCAAAGGGTATCACACCCAGAGGTTTAGATTAATTTATAAACATAATCTTTCTCTTTTTGAGATTCATAAAATAATCTCAATCTGCCACAGTGTATGAGCTGAGATTTTGTTCTCATCTAAATCTTTATTTTGTTTTTTTTTAAATTTTTTGTTTCTTTAAATAAAAAAAATAATTGATGA
Source organism: Dasypus novemcinctus (assembly GCF_030445035.2). Classification (NCBI taxonomy): domain Eukaryota; kingdom Metazoa; phylum Chordata; class Mammalia; order Cingulata; family Dasypodidae; genus Dasypus; species Dasypus novemcinctus. The sequence continues at coordinate 71,533,466 of NC_080675.1, read as the reverse complement.
GTGGCATATGTGAATGTTTTCAGAGAAAGATTAGTGTAGTGTTCCTGCATTTCAAAAGTAAATATTTGAGTGTTGGGAGTAGAGTGGAGACTAGGAAGCAGTGAGACATCTTCTTTATAAGTTCAAAGAAAATATTGTAATGACTCATCTAAAACATTCAGGAGAATGGTGTAGAATGCATACTTGATTAAAGTCTTAGTCTAGGATGACTTCCACATTTCAGACTTGGTGGTTGGCAAAATTAAATGGAGTGAAGGAGTAAGGGGACAAGATCTTTCTTCAGTGAGAGTGGTGATCAAACTTTTTAATATCTTGGTATTAAATATATGTGAGACATTCAAATAGAGAAGTATATTGTAGCAGTTTGATATTATTGATGAATTCCAAAAAGAAATATTGGATTATGTTTGTAAACTGGTCTTTTCCTCTGTGAATATCAGAGTGTATTGGATTTAGAGGTTTAACTTTTATTTGATTAAATAATGACTAAGGCTTTGATTGGGCCATGGCAGTATGACATTGAGTCCCTGCCCCGTTGGTTGGTGAGGATTCACAGAGAACTCACACCAAAGAGAAGGGAAGTTGGAGTTTTGAGCTGGACCCTGGGAAGTAAGTGAACAGAGGAGCAGAGCAGCTGAGCCCAGAGAAAATCAAGCTCCCAGGAGAGAGATAGAGCCAGTTGCCTAATAGTCTACAGCTGGCCTTGTGGAGAAAGGCAAAGCCTAGAGAGCCTCATATTCTACAGCTGACCTTGTGGAGAAAACAGAGGAGTTGAGCCCGGAGAAAAGTGAGCCCCAGGAAGAGAGGAACCCAGGAAGTCTAAACTCTGGCAGATGTCGGCAGCCATTTTTCTCCAACACATGGCAATAGACTTCGGTGAGGGAAGTAACTTATACTTTATGGCCTGGTAACTGTAAGCTTCTACCCCACATAAATACCCTTTATTTTTAAAAGCCAGCAGATTTCTGGTGTTTTGCATCAGCACCCCTTTGACTGACTAATACATATATTATATATTGGAATATATGGCTCTAGAGCTCAGGTTAGAAATGCAAGCAAGAAATAGATTTATGAAGCAGTGCAAATATATATGCTATAACCCAGGGAGTATTTGTGAAAATCTAGCTGTATATGAAAACAGGAAGTACTCTGGGATTTATAGGGTAGCTGAAGTAAAGAATAAAACAAAGACACAATGGATATAGCCTGATACATATAATAAGAAAACTAGAGAATATGGTGCCACAGAAAATGAAAAAGGAAAAAATTCCAATAAGAACTCAAGACCAAATGTTTAAAAAATACAAGTGATAATCAGCATGGTGGAGTGAGATGCTTTGTGGCTCTGTCCCACCACAGAAACACTGAACAACCAGCAACAATTGGCAGACACATCTTTCTCAAACCAAAGAAAACAGTTGAAGGACTATGAGCACTGAGCTAGAGAGAAAGGCTACTTTAAAATGATGATCTCATAGCATTATAGCTGGCCCCTCTATCAGTCTTGGCATGCAGCTAGACTGTGCACCTGGTGTGGATTCCTGGTCACAGGTCAGATGGAGCAAGGAAAACCTGTGTACATAATGGAAACCTAAATATCTGACCAGGTCTTTCTGGAGTTGTCCAGAGGGATATTTCATCCTAGAACTTGTCCTGTATGAGAGGGCAGTTCAAAAAAAGCTCTCTGTTACAGAGGAGTCAAATGGCTGCCTGGCACAAGGGGTTGCTAACTGTAGGCCAAATAGTGCGGTGCCTGAGACCATGAGGAAATTGTTTCCTAGGGAAGAAGGGACATTGGGATCCATGTAAACTGGGGAATTCCTAGGGCCTTATGCATATGTCTAAGACAAGACACAGGCACAGAATGGATCAGGGTGGTCCCTATACTTTGGACTTGAGCTTTTCTCTGAACTTATAATATGGATAAATTCTGAAGGCAAACACTAGCACAGACTAATCTGCAAAGACTAGGAAAAGTGTTTTATTCTTTTACTTTTGCTTTTTTTGTTGTTGTTAACTTCTGGCATTCAAGGTAAGCTCTGACATAAAATGTACTGGATATAAGCTTAAAGAGCAGCTTCCTCAGAGTCTAAATTCAAGCAATATGCATTAAAATACCAAAATGTTCAGGTTTGAACAAAAGATTATAAAACATACAAAGAAGCAGAGAATAATGGCTCAGGCAAAAGGAAAATTTAAACATCAGACACTGTAAATGAGGAGGTCCAGACCTGGCACATGCCAGACAAAGGCTTCTAAAAAATGGTCCTAAATATAATGTAAGAATTAAAGGAAAACATGGGCAAGGAGCTAAAATAAATTAAGAAAACAAATGATAAATACAAAAAGAATATCAGTAAAAAGATGGAAATTATGAACAGGAACCAAACAGAACAGAAGAGCACTGTAACAGAAATGATTCAACAGCAGATGGGAGCTGGAAGAAGAAAGAATCAGTTATCTTGAAGATAAGAAAATTGATATCATCCAGTCTGAGGAGAAGAAAGAGAAAAGAATGAAGAATGTGGACAGAGTGTGAGAATCTGTAGGACACCATCAAGCATACCGATATTTACATTGTGGGAGTCCCAGAAGAGGAAAGAGAATAAGGGCAGAGAGAATATTCAAAGAAATAACGACTGAAAACATTCCAAATTTAACAAAAGACATAATTTTACACATCCAAGACTCTCAGTGAATTCTGAACAGGAAACCCCAAATAGACCCACACTGTGTCATATAATAATCAAATTCTCAGAAGCCAACGTTAAAGAGAATTCTGAAAGCTTCATGTGAGAAGCAACATGTCACATACAAGAGAGCAACAATTAGATGATATGCCAATGTCTCTTCAGAAACCATGCAAGTAAGAAGGCAGTGGGATGACATATTTAAAGAGCTGTTAGCAAAATCATTGCTGAACTAAGTATTCTGTATTTGAGAAAATTGTCTTTCAATTATGTCCCCAAAGTTTGGGGGATATATGAAAATTTTTAATATAGGCTATGAGCTCTATATGATTGTTAAATTTCTTGAACTTGATAACTACAGTTAAGAGGTTTGTATAAGTGAGTACCCTTGTTCATATGAAATGCACATGACAGTATTGTGTTAAGAAGCATGATATATAAACCTACACTCTCGTGTCCAGAAAATGGATTCACAAATAGACAGACAGACAGATAGTTAGATGGATTGAGAGATTTCTCTATAGATAGAAGGACATAGCTATTATGGAAAAATGTTAATATTTGTGGATCTGTGGATCTGGAAGGATAGGGTTGTGTTAATTCTTTGTATGGGGTTTGTATTATTTTTGTAAGTGTTCTGTAAGTTTGAACTATCTCAAAAGAAAAAATTTAAAAAGAATACTGTTGGTGAGAGAAAAAATCTCAAGTGAGGTGTGTATACCATACAGTGCTAGAATATTTTCAGTTCTCATCATCCTCAGGGTACCTATCACACTATATTTCTGGACTCTTTTAAAGTGGCATAGAGCCATGTCACTGGATTTATACAACTAAACATAAACAGAAGTCTCATTTCTGAGTTGAAGCACTTAAAAACCAAACTGAAATTCTCCATGCTCTTTTTTTATATCCTGTGAAAGCTCATGTTAAGAGGTAAATTTATAAATTTGTGATGCTTCATTGGAATTGGTCCCTACCCATTTTGTATAAGAATGAAACTATTGTTAAGTTAAACTACTAAGATTTAGGGATTATTTTCACTACAGCATAATCTATCCTCTACTAGCTATAAGTAATTTCAGTGGATTGCTGTTGATAATCATGGATTGCATTGTTTAAAAAGTAAAAAGAGGAGTGGATGTAGCTCAAGAGGCTGAGCTCCTGCTTCCCATGTACAAGGTCCTTGGTTCAATCCCTGGTACCTCCTAAAAACAAGCAAATGATGAAAGTAATTATCTCAGTGAGGATTAGATATAGCTTGGGGGTTGACTGCCTGCTTCCCATGTATGAAGTCCTAAGTTCGATTCCTGGCACTTCTTAAAAAATAATAAAAACAAAAAATAAAAGGAAATTTAAGAAAATATAAGGAATAAAAATACATTTAAAGGAGCATGGCTCCAAGGGAAAGAAAGAAATAGGATTACAACCATGCTCTTTAATATAGGTAATTTTTTAATAATAAGTAAATCAGAGAAGAAAGATTGATTTTGTAATGATAGATAAGATAATTAGTGGGACAAAGTCTCTAAAGCTTTAAAGGAGGATGGACTGTGAAAGAGAAGAGTGATCTGCCTTAAGAAACAGAGTAAGGTATTTTATTAAGTAGATTAGACAATTGTGACATTTTCTAAGGCTATGCCTTGTCAATTATTTAATGGCAAAAAAATCTAGTTTTGCTATTTTCATGGGGCCAGAGATGGGAATGGGAATGTAATACTCTTTATCATTTCCTCCTCTCTGTCTCTGTTGATTGTCTTCTTGATCCTTTTTCACAATAGAAGACAAATACAACATTGACCAGTAAAGAAATGATGTCACATATTTGATTTCTAGGTAAATCTTTTTCAAAATTTACAGATAAACATTTGGATATAAGTTGAAATGAAACATATTTTATGGGATGAATTTATAATGCGGTGGGTCCTTTTCTTTAGATCTTCTATTCAATATTCAATATGATACAAGCCATTGCTATAAGGCATCTTTGAGACTCCATCGCATTCAATATGTTGATCTTTAATTCATGGATGAAAAGGAGTAATTAATATTAATCCTGGGCTATGGAAAAATGGATGGACACTGTATTAGTCAGCCAAAGGGGTGCTGATGCAAAAAACCAGAAATCTGTTGTCTTTTAAAAAGGGTATTTATTTGGGGTAGAAGCTACAGTTACAAGGCCCTAAAGAGTCCAACTCAAGGTACCATAAGAGGAGCTTTCTCACCCAGGGTCTGTTGCCACGTGTTGATGCAATGTCTGCGAGGGTCAGCCTCTTCCATTCTCAGTCACATGTTGGGACAAGACTGGTCTCTCTCCTAAGGCTCATTTCTGTCTTTCTGATCTTCTCTCTCCACAAGGTCAGCTGTAAGCTGTCAGGCAAACAGCTTGTCTCTCTTCCCCAGGTCTCTGCTGTGTCTCATGGAGCCTTCTCTCTTTCTTCGTGTACTATTTCTCTGTGTGCTTATTTCCTGGGCTCCAGGATCAAAACTCCAACAAACTCCTCTGCTGTGTAGTTTCTTCAATATCCTACTGACATGGCCCAATCAAAGTCTTAATCATAAGACTTGTCTGAGGTGGTGGTTGCTCAAGGCCAACCTCAGATGTGTATCTCTGAAGAAACAATCTATAAAGGATGGAGAATTTTGTCAAGGACTTTTAAATACCACTGGGAAGCTCAAGTCATGATATCTCTGTAGGTTTTGTAAAATGTTTGTCCTCATCACAGAGCTCTCTGATGTTTAGGAGGTTATTTAGAATGTAAATAGCAAAGGTTTTGGTTACATGTTCTCACATAGTCCTCTTCATTTCCTCCCACAGGAAAAATATGTTTTGTCAACACTTATATTTCAATTGGGTGTTAATTTGTTTGTACAGGGCCCTCTTTGCTTTCTAAGATCCTATCTTAGGAGACTTTACCCTGGCAGACTGGGGTAAATGACAGTGAGTCACGCAGGTTTGATTTAATTATAATCATGAGGCCGTTAGTGCAATATGAGAATGTAATTTCAGGTATGTCTGAGTCAAGGATTATTTATGTATTGATACCAGTGGACCCATTTGATAAATAGGTTGCAGAGTTTGGGTCATCAGTCATACTTTTGTGGCTTCCTCGGCACAGGTGTTTGAGGAACCACAGCCAGCCATCTCTGTCCTATCCCTGGGTACAATTTTAAAATAAGCTGAATAGTGTTTGAGCATTACTGGGCCTGCATGGTCTTAGGAGTCAGTAAGTAAGCCTATGACCCATGCAGGCTGCAAATATACCATAACCCTGAGCCAGGGTGAACATTGATATAATCGCAGTCAGCAAGGACTGGCTTCTGGGCTGCTACCTGTATCATGACAGCCAGACTTGGCGTTGTTTCACCCTAGTTTTCTCTCAGGGTCTGCTCTATGCCTGATGTTTGCCAGTTTATGTGCTGTGTCTTGCATGAGTACAGGCACTCATGGTAGGATAAAAAGAGATCATTTAGTTATTTGACTGGTATCTACTAGGTGTAGCATTTTCGAGAGTGCCAAATGCTTGGGTCAGTGTTGGTAGATAGCAGCTCCACATGCCCCACTTCGGTAGGAGAGGAGAGAGAAATCTGTGCTGCCTGAGGCTGTGGTATTTATACAATGCAGGGGGCTGAGGTGCTGCCATGAGTGCTCCCTGAAGAGCATCTGGGGCTGCTGATTCCCTCCCTGTTGAAAGTATGGTCAGGCTGTGCAATTAGGCCTAAACATCTCCTCCAGGCTGTGGGATGGAAACATATTGAAACATCGGCATACAACAGAAAAGGAGAGAGGGAAGACAAGAGCTAGCAGATGGCTGCTAGGTGTGTCCATTACTTCCCAAGGCTTGCTGGATGTTCTGTATAACACTGAATTATAGGGTGTTTTACTGACAGTGTCACTGAAGAGTGACTTGACTGTGGTAAGTCCAGTGTGTGTGGATAGGGGAGAAGTTGTAAGCTGGAGCTCCACACAAGACTATTTTTTTATGAGAAAATTGTTTTGTATTCATTGGCCTGACTCCCTTGCCAGCCCTTTGGTCACCACCCAAGAATTAGTGAAGGTTTGAGATTCAGCAACTGATGGCTCAGACCATTTTGAAGGACTTACTGGACCGCTTTCAGTTCTGCTAACTGTGCCAACCCCAAACAGCCATCTTGGGTAAATGAGGCATTTGAGGTCATGTGATAATATCATGGTCCTCCAGAGAGCTGCACCTAGTACAATAGTAATATTGCCATTGGTGAGATATACCAACTTGTTTCCGTGTCAGACCATTGGTCTCAAGGGACTCCCCACTTGGTAAGAGGAGGGGGCAATACGGGTGCCATTGCCAGTGTCTCAAGATTCATGGGAAGAGGCTGAGTATTGGGGAAGTCAGAACCACAAATTCGGAAAGCTCTGTTTTTCAGGTTTAGCCCTCCCCTGTATATACCATTTCCAATTTACCACTAAGGCTTTAGTGGCTGTGTTGAGCTCCTGCTGGGAGTTATCTCTTACATGTGGCATATGGGAATCTGTATGAGCAGTTTTGGCCTTTAAGCACCTCCATTTTCAGAAAAGACCAAGAAGCAGACATGAATTGCCATGCTTAGTCCAAGAATACCAAGAGACATATCCAGAGGTAGCCAAGGCCTATAATTTAAAATCTGTTCCTATTGAGACAAGGGACATGGCTTATTTTGACAGTTTTAAAGTATAATGTAGGGGGTCTCCCCAGTGCAAAGCATCAGATATACATGTGATTTTGAATATGGGTTGTAATGAGTAAGAGATGTGAGATGTGTTATCTCCAGAACATGAATGATCCTAATAACTGTTGTGCATGTCTTAGTGTCTGAGGTGGGCTTATGTTTGATGGTGGCAGGAACTGGGCTATCTTTAGAAGACCAGATGATACCTAGGAGTTTAGCAATTTGCTGGCCTTTGTGTGTATGGGATGTTATTGCCCAGCCTCATTTTTGTAAATGACCCATGAGTATGGCTAGGTCCTCTCAAAGTCCCTTTTAGAATTGCCCCTTAATCAGGTATCAGCTGTATAGCACCAGTATTAAGTGGTTTTTTTAAGACCATCTTTTAAGTTTCTTCTGATAGCAGTCAGGGATTTCTTTTCCCTTTAGCTATTGGCACTGAGTAAAATATGTTGGCACATAAGTCACCGCAAAGCAATGTCCCATCTCTGTGCCTATCTTGTATTAATTAAATGATTTTAGGAATTGGAGCTTCAATGGGCAGGACTTGTCCATTGAGTTTAGTATAATTCATGGCTAATCACTCTTCATTGGTGGAGGCTTTAAGAACTGGATGAATAGGGCTGTTACATGGGGAGATGGTAGATATAAGGACTCTCTCTTTAGATTATAGGCTAGAGTCCCACGATACTTTGTTTTCAGGCCATACTGCTGCATTTATCACCTTGATTGGCAGGGGTAGTTCCATGGGAGTCCTATGTGCAAGGCTCACCAAGAGAGCCAAAAATTTGATATTATTCCAGGAAAAGGTTAAAGCATCAATATCTAAAGTAGGTAAGAACAAAAGTGCAATCACTCAGAGCAGCTGTATAATAAGAGTTGTTTCAATAGTCACAACTCCCAGGAGGGCAGGGGATTGAGCCTTTGGCATGCAGGAGGAGGAGCTGGTGGCCCCACGTAGGGTGGCCACTTGGTCTTGACAAACCAGAATCTGTGACTCTGACGTGAGTCCCTCTCAGGTCCTGTCAATGCCTCTACTCTGTTCACAGCTTCTAGAGAGTATGAGTCCTGACGATAATCTGAGTAAATCTCCCCATAATTTGGGTGAAGAGGGCTCCCTATAAGGAAATTTTCCACTACTGTATGGAAGTGTTTCTTAACTCAATGTCAAAGGGGGTCTCCCCAGAACCAGAGACAAACTCTGGCATTTGTCTGAATGCTCAAAAAAATGCTACGGCCATTGCTTCATTGCTTCATCTCGATCTTAAGTAATAATCATCTGTCATTGTTTGCCAAGGGACATCTGCCTTGGCAGTTGTACTGGCAATGGCCAGATGAGTCTTTTCTCTAAGTCATCCAGGAGGGTCTCAGAGCCTTTAGTGACACCATCCTATTGTCTCTCTCTCTTTTTTTGCTGAGGATGAGAGTGGCAACTCAGATTTCATTTCAAAGATTCTCAGCAACTAATCTGCCCCTTTTTCCCTTGTGCTCTTGAACAAAATCTTTTTTTGGGATGGGCATAAAAATAATATACCTACTGTACCATTCTTATTTTACACAGGAGTTCCCTTACTTCTTCAATATCTTTGATCTTTTAATCCCGGGCACTGAAATGGCTCCTTTTCCTTTTAAATATGGCAGGAAACTGGTGGTAGTGGATAAATTTAGCACCAAGGCCAGGAGGATCCTTTTGTTTGTTATGTAATTTGGATGCCTTGGCAATGCCTGCTACTGCTAATGTGGGCATGGGGGGAGGGGGGATTACTAATCATTTGAACCCATCGAATACTCTTAGAAACTAACAAGCTCTCCTTTCTCCCTCCTGCTGAACAAATTTCTTAAAAATGTTTTGTGTTTCTAGTCTGGCTAAATTTCTAGTCTCAGTTTCAATTTCCTCCCTCCTCTGGATTCACTTGGATCTTTTAGGTTGCTGCTAGAAAAATTTGGTTTGGGAGGGTGGAACATATTCCTCTGCCATGCCTTATTCTATCACCTCTCTCTCCAGGGTGTCCCAATTGACCTCAGAGGTGTTCTGGTCCCTGTGAACTGGACCCTCTATAACCCATGGGATTGGGGAATGAAAAGCAATAGCAACAAAGATAGCAGTGTCCGTTTGGCCAGCAGAATTCCATGTTATCCCAGACAGGATTATTCTCTCTCCCTTGTGTGCTCTGTCAGGGGATATATTCCCTCACCCCAAGGATGGTATAATACACTTGGACAAATTCTGGCAGACACAGCTCAGACAGGACAATCAGTGGAGGCTCCCATCTTGATACAATGCTGTCCTTGGCTTTCAGGTGATGTGACAGACACAGCCAATGGCAGGCTGGCAAGTCATTACACCCTGCGTGGCCTAAGACATATAGACCTGGACCTGGAATGGCCCCTCTTCTATTTTATGTGGGCCTTTATATCAGCACAGGATAATAACCAATTAATTTATGATGAATTTGCAATGGTGTCACCCAGTGCTGCACTCCTTATTGGGGGATCATTAGGAACCTATTTTCTTCCCTCTTGTCATACTAAGGCAGGTGCAGGTGGCCAAATTAAGCTGATCCCCAGGGAGCTGGCCAGTGTCTTTCTGCTGGTCCCCAGGCCTTTAATAGAACTGCAATGTGGTGTGGGTAACCCAGGCAACACCTGACAGACAAAGGCTAAAGCTAACAACACCAGCAAGTAGTAGAACCTTCTCAAATGGTACTAGCCACTAGGCACAGCATGTTAGTAAGCCAAGAGCAACATTAAGGCTTTCCCACCTGGCCACCATCAGTCAGCATCAAATCACCCTGCGGATTGTGCCATTTGTTTTGGATGTTATATGAAAGTTCTTCTGGTAATGAGGCACAAACACAGAAAAGCTAGCCACCCTGGAATGTATGACAGGACAGCTTAGTTAGATATAAGGGCATGGAGTGGGTGAGGGAAGAAAGAGGGCAGTAGAAGGGTTTAGGGCTTACCTAACCTAGGCTCCTGTGAATATCTGTGGAGGAAGAGGGAGACGGGAACTTGGAGCACATATGGATCCTGAACCATCAGGGGAGGAGTAGGGCTTTCTTTCGGTTACTGGGGGTTCGAAGTTTCCAACTATAGGCATGGGAAGAGCAGAAGCAGTAAAGTCCATTTGGAGAAGCTTCTTATCATCAGAGCTACATGGAAATACAAGTCATACTAGTAAATTATATGTTGTGAAAGGGCAAGGGGCCATTTGGAGAAGTAGCAGCGTGGGCCATTCAGAGACACTAAGGGCTGCTTTTATCATCCAAACTATATGGTGGAACAGGTCCTGTCAGTTGCAATTATGCCCAGGACAGTGCTAATTGGGATGGTCACTCAAGAGGAAACTTAAGACTAAGCCAGACAGGATGATGAAGTGCCAAATATAGTTTCTTTTATGCCATTACAGTCTGTACAAAAATGGTTCTTCAGAGCAGAGATTCTGTACTTTAATGGGCATTGGAGCACCTGGATATCTTTGATTCAGTTGGCCTGGGGTGGGGTCCAAGAATTTGCATTTCTAGAAAGTTCCCAGTTGATGCTGATGCTACTTGTCTGAAGGTCACATTTAAGAACGACTGCTCTTAGTTTCAGAAACCATTACATTTGTATTCATTGTTACACTGAATCATGAAGAAATATTTGGATTATGTTCAACATACTCTAAAAAGGAAACAAAATATATGTAACACTTTTAAGAAAATTTCCATTAAAATATATATTGCTCTAGAGGTTAACCTCCAGTTATCTAGAAAGATATCATAAGTAGAAAATCTTATTTTCTAAATTTTCAAAATAATGTGCTGCTATATTAATGACTAATCTTGTTATGAAATTTTGAACATTATTAACTTGTACATAGTATGATTATGTCAGTCATTCCTGAGCAACATCAGCTGCAGTTATAACTTTAACTACCAATCTCAGAGTCCTAGAAAATAGAATCAAGATTCCATAAGTCAATCTATTTTTTTAGGTCAAGGATAACCCTTGCTCCAAAATCCTTCACAACCCCCAAAACACTATATGACATCATTTTCCTGAGTACATGAATTCCTTCGTTGTGATATAATTTTTCTTAACCCAGCAATGGATTATATCTGATAATTCTATTGAACTGTTTAGCAGGTGACTCCTGAAAGCACAAGTTTTATCATTTGAAGCCAATATGCCTATGTAGAGGTGTCAAGCTGTCACTTCCTTAAGAAATTGATGAGGGTCTCACCAGACTTCTTGAAAATCTCTGAAGTGGTTATCCTCAGAAGGGCGAAGATGATGGTGGGGATACTGCATTGGAATTGGGCTTCCATATCTCAGTGTATATAACAGAATCATGGAATTGTAGAAGCCAGATAGAAACAATTTATCTTCAGAGAAATGATGGGTGCAATTACCACAATAATCCACAGAAGTTAGGTGATAAACAGAGTTTTGGAATGCCAGGGTATGCCAAATGATGTAGAAACCAAGTAACCAGACAGATTTACTTGACATCTATAAGCAGCAGAATTCTAATTCTTATGAGAGAAACCTACCTTGACACAGCACACTTCAGTGGGGATTTTCAGTGTTCAACTTAAGACAGTTCACAGACTAATAACCCTTACAAAAGTGGTAGGCTCCTTTACTTTGAAAGGGAACACTAGGTTAAGGTCATGTACCATGGACTCTTCTCTCAACCATCTTCAGTGGAATTTATGGCAGCTTACTAGGATGAATGAAGCCATACATAGAGGCTACATCAGCTATGACATTACAGAAGACATACAGGCATAATTTTCATTATTTAATTGACTTTAAAATACTTTGAATCCACTAAAGTGGATTATTTTTATTAGAAAGAGAAAAATTGCTTTTATGCTTTTCAGTATTTTTCAAACCACAAATTGTATTTTATACCAAGTGAAACATATATCCCCTTGAATAAAAACAAATATAATGATGCTTAAGAATAATTTGAAATTTAGAAACTATAAAAATTAATGAATACTACAAGAGTAAAGGATGATAGTTCATTCTCTCTGGTGTTTAAGGATAAAGATTACCACTTATTTTTATATTTAAAAATACCATTTCATTGCACCTTCAATTGTTTTCAATGCATACATTTTTCTACTTTTCTAACAGCCAATGGTTGCATGATTTTAACTCAATGATAAATGAAAGAATGTTAGCATGATCTGCCTTTCAATTCATATTTATAGACATAACTTTTATCTGAGTGAATTAAGATAGAAATATACCAAACAGATACTTTGGGCCTCACAGATTAGAGAAGGCCAATATGTTACTTATTTTCCATTTTAATCTTATTTTGAACATAATTAGGACAGCTTCATTCAGATGCAGTGATCTAACATTAATCTAGTTTTCTGTATATGCATGAAATATGAGCTTAATAAAAACTTTGTAACTTATCATCTTTAATTTAAACAAGATTTCTTACCCCTTACAGCTTTAGATTTTCCCAAAAGCATGGTAATGTCAGTTATCATTTGTCTCTATAAAGAAATTTGAGAACATAAGGATACTTTTTTTTTGCATAAAACTATATTTGAAGAGTTCCATCTATTTTCTAACTTAGTTGGAAATATTCACTTAAAATGTTTCATGTGAGAACTCTAAATGTATTATGTGCTCATATAAAGAAGGACATTGAGGAATTATTTAAATTTTTGTGGGCAAAGTAGATATTCAGTACAGAGGAGCATGTTATTTGGGGCACAAATTTTAAAAATAATTTAGTTGATTTTTTAAAGTATTTAGATATTTATTTATTATGTTTAGCAAATGAGAGTCTTCTGTTTCTGAGCTTCTGTTTATGAACCGACACTGGCTATAGATCTTTTACTGTATTTCCTCAGTCTATTCCTCAGAAAAAAACTTTCTGATGTAAGGGAGAAATAAGAATGATTATTATTACATTTAATCCTGCTGCAAAATATTTATTTCTTCAAAATGCATATGCTACTGGATGTTTACTAAAAATAAATCATATTTCTGTTTCAAATTAAAGGGCAGAAGATGGAGTCACTTTTTCATACTATCTCCATACTGTTTCCTATTATCCACGCCTAAGATGACTCTTGAAACTCTTAAATAATGCTCTGGTTTATCACCGTATTCTTAGATTACTTTTGGAGTGTTTATCACCAGTGAAATCACTATCCTCTATATTTTCCCCCCAAAAAGTTTACTACCTTTTTTTTCCTTCCTAAGAAACATTATAGAGTTGACAAAGAGGAATGAGTATTCATGTATTTTCTTCTAAATAAAAATATTAGCTTATTTCATTATACTAATTATTCAACAGTTATTCTCAAATATAAATTTGTACTATTGGTTTGTAATTTTGTCCACTAAAACTATATACATCAGGTATGGGAAAGAAATTGAGATATTAGAAGAGATGAAAAACATACACATTCTTCACAGAAGAGCCCAGAATCTATAATAAGAATTTAGTCTTTATGATTATTTAGCACAAATCTTTCATTTCAACAATGAAAACCTGCAAGTTTAAAAATCAACTATTATAAGTTATATAAAAGATATAAACTGAAATTATAAAGTTTAATTAAATGTTTCCTGAAAACTTGCTACTTTATTTACCTCCCCCTCTCTAACATCATTACCCCTTTACTTTCAGCTCGGATATTTTCCTCCATTTTCAAACATACACCCTTTTTGCTTTCACCTGGTGTTTTTTTCATGTACTTTTCAAGTGATCCCTGGTCCAGCTAAGCCTGGCCTGTTCAGATACCTAGTTTTATCTTTTTCAAATATGTTCTGGTCAGACAAACTGGTTTCATGCTGTCAGAAATGGTTCAAATAGCTTCTGTTTCCTTTATAACAAACTATGATATTTGATAAAATTATCTCTACTTAATAAAATAAGCATAGCTAAAGTATCATGCTTTTTCTTTTTAAGTTATCAGCCAGATTAATTTCAAGATAGTCATGGTTGAAGAGGGAGTGGGTTGGGACTCAGACTGGGTTGGTCAAGTCAAAGCAAAAAATATTGGTCAATTCATAGATATTCATCATTGTTTTAAAGATCTGTTTACAATTTTGATGAAATGGGAATACTATAGCTTATTTTAAGAATACACTATTTAGGTTTGCAATTGTATTCAATAGAACATGAGGGAAAACAGCTAATGTTCTTGGCATTAGTCTCAGCAATTAATAGCATACAATTCCATTCCTTTGCTCTCTTTGTCAATCTTTACGCCACCAATCTCGAATATCATAGCTTCATAATGTACCTCATGTAATCAGGTACAATAAGTTCCCCAAAATTGTAATTTTTCCTTAAGATTATTTTTGATTTCTTAGGTATATTGCATTTCCATATGAATGAAAGAATGAGCTTGTCAATTTCTATAACAAGTTTACTGGATATTTGATTGAAATTGCATTACATGCATCAGTAATTTGGAGAGAAATAATATCTCAACAATATGTGTCTTCTGATACAGGAACATGATATATTTCTTCTTTTATATAGATTTCCTTTAATTAATCTGAACAATATTTTATAAATGTCAGTGAACATGACTCTCAGTCTATTGTTAAATTTATTCTGAGTATTTTATGCTTTTGACACTATTGTAAATGGTATTTTATAAAATTTGTTTTAAAACTGCTTATCACTGGTATGTATAAATAAATACAGATTTTTAAAATATATAATGATATTGTGCCCTCAAACTTGCCACACCCAGTTATTATTCAACAGGTTTTATTTTTAATTCCATAGGTCTTTTATGTAGACAATCATGTTGCCTACAAATATGCAAATATGTTTTTTTAAGTTTTATTTTAATTGCCTTTTCAGCACTTGCAGTCTAATATTCAATAGAAATGACAAGAACAGAAAGGGAGAAAATTATTTAATATTTCAACATTAAATATGAAAATCTGTAGATTTTTCTTAGATGCTCTTTTTCAGATTGAGATAGACTTATTCTGTTCCTAGTTTGTTGAGAATATTTATCATGAATGTAAGTAGAATTTTTCTAAATGTCTTTTTTTGCTTTGATTGTCATTGCTGTTCGATTTTTCCTTTATTCTGCTAATATGGTATATTGCATTCATTGATTTTGAATTTTAACCAACCTTATATTCTTGGAATAAATCTCACATACTCATGATAGACTATTCATTGTATTAGTAACTGAATTTGAAATAATGATATTTGTTAAGAATTTGTATCTATGTATATTAGACATATTAATATGCACATTTCTTTCTCACATCTCATTTTTATTATGCAGCATTTTTGGTATATTAAAGAGATTCTGTTCTTTATATATGATTTGCTCTGAAACTGAACTTTGTTTTTCTATTCATGATTTGCTATAAATGAACTATTAATGAGCATTATGTAATAAAAATATTTGAGTCTGATTAGTTTATGTTGGAAATTATTTGTCACTTAGACATTTGCTATCTTCAAAAAAATGAACTAGAAAAATATTCTCCCTTTGTCTAATTTCTGAAATAGTTTTCTTTGTGGGAAGAATTTTAGCTATGGTTTCAAATTATTTTACACAGATGAAGTTTTTCAGATTTTAATTTCTTCTTTTTTCAGTTATGGATTGCATCTACATTTTCAAATATATTGACAAAACTTTTTCATTCCCCTACTTTTTAATTAATGTTTGTGATATCTATATTGATATTTTTCTTCCAATCTTTATGTATATATAAATTTGCTTACTCTTTTTTAAGCAGTAGATCTAATGACTTTTCAATTAATTTTTCCAAATAAACTATTTGAGATTTGGTTGATTACCTTTGTTTTATTTTTACTATTTCCTCAATTTCTTCTTTGATTTTTATTATTTCCTTTCAATTCCTTTAATTTTTTCTTCTTCATTTAGCTTCTTAAGTTAGGGCTTGGATTTTTTAATTTACAATTGTACTATTTTATTACTTTCCAATACATGTATTTAAAGTATAAATTTCCTTCCAACAAGAAATTTTGCAGTGGTCTGCTTTTATTATTCTAAATTCAAAACATTTTTTATTCAATTGTGATTTAATCTGCAAGATATGGCTTAATTATGTGTATTTTGCATAATTTCCAAATATTTGTAGATTTTCTGGATATCTTCTTGTTATCAATTTCTATTTTAAGATCATTGTAGTCATAGGACATACTCTGTGTTATTTGAACTTCTGAAATGTATTAAGATTTGGGATTTGCCACAAATCTTGAAGCAAAATTTTGGAGAATATACAATTTGTGCTTAATGCATAATTTGGGCATAATTTTCTATACTTTTCAATTTGTGAAGTTGGAAAATTATAGTGCTCAAGTGTTCTGCAATCTTAATTATTTTTTGACAACTTTTCCCATCAATTACTGAATGAGTATTGCAAAAATTTTCAAGCACAACTATGGTTTTTCTTTTCTCAATTTATTTCTTTTAGTTATTGTTTCATGTATTTTTAGAAATTATGATTAGTTACCTTTTCAATTGTTATGTCTTCTTGATGAATTAATTCATCCCTTTATCATGGTAAAATTCCCACTTTTATCGCTGGAGATACATATTGTCCCCAGTTTATTTTATCTGTACCTAATATAGATACAACAGCTTTTTATTCTTGGTATCTGTGGGCTGTATCTTTTCCCATCCGTAGATTTTCAATTTGTCTACATGTAGTTGAATGATCTTTTTATAGACAACCTGAAAATCTCTGCCATTAATCAGAATTATTTACCTATTTTCATTTTATGTCCTTAACAGTATGGTTGATAGGGTGTTTTTCATATGTTCTGTGTCTTTTATTACTCTGTCGTTCTTTTCTTATTTTCAGTGAATTATTTATACATGCATATCTACACAAGTACATATATGTATATACACATATATAATTAATTGAATGTATATACAGACTTAATTGAATATATATGCAAATACATAAACACAACTATATAAATACATGTTCACACGTGTGTATCAAAGTGCATATATGTATATTTCGTTTTATCTCCTCTCTTGACCATATTCCTTTGTTTTATTTTTTTAGATGTTGCTGTATAGAATACACTATGCCTATTTAATTTATCCTGGTTTACTTTTGAATATTATACTACTTCATGAAAATTATGAGAAAACTACCACGGAATGATTCCTTTTATTTTTCTCCCACATTTTGTGATGTTGTTATTATATATTTTACAAAATTTACAAACCCAGAATATATTGTTATTTTTGCTTTGAAAGTCAGTTATATTTTAATGAAATAAAAATATACAAAATTTTAAAAGGTCTTGTATAATACACTTTTGGTTCTCTTTATACTTTCTTGCGGGTATGTATGGGTTTCAAACTGGTAACATTTGTTTCAGCCCTAAAGTTTTATTTAATCATTTCTTTTATTGCTGCTCTGCTGGAGAAGAATGCCTAAAAAATAAACCTTTTAATATTCTAAATTTGAGGATAAATTCTTGGCTGCACAGGTGCTACCAATTGTCAAGTAGTTGAATTCTTTTAAATGAGACTCCTGTAGTTCCATTAAAAGGGAAAATAAAGATCAATCACTGACTATGAGCAAAATAAATATATGGATATATATAATCAGAAATATTTTTACCTTAAACCAAAGATTATTTAAAAATCTTTTTTTTTTTTTGGAAATTAAGTTTCTGAGCCCTGGATCATTTTCAGTGATACTTGAAATGAATGTCAGGCAAGGTAAACAACACAAACGTCTAATGTGGAGACTTTCCCAGTTCGCTTTACATACTTAAAGAATCAGAGAAAATCAATTATTCCTTGTCTTCCTGCTCACTGACCCGGGTGAAGTGGGTAATGATCTAGCCATTCTCTTTAGCAATTTTATAGAAAAAGACTATAAAATTTTAAAGGGATTAGAGACTTCAAATATTAATGAATCACCAACTAGAGTGTAAAAGGTATATTGTGTGGTGGCGATAGAGGCAGTGTGTGTGTGTGTGGTGACTTTGTGCTAATAAATAATTGGGAATTCTATTTAGAATGGCAGTATGTTTTATTTACAAAAGACATAGAACCCCAAATGTTAATTGGTTAGATTGCTTAAACAGAATTTGAGATGAAGGGAATGGGTAATATTTATGAATGCTTCTGCTCTTAAGAGTTTTTCCTTTGCACGTGCTTGCACACAAAAACAAAAGAAAACAAATGAATAAAAAATAACCCCCTAAGTGCATTTCTATATAGTATAGTGTTTCCGTCTAACAGTGACCTTAGGAAAGTTTGTTTTGGGTTTATAAGCATACTGTAACTGTTTCTTGTAGATACAGCTCAGAATTAGCATATTGTATTCAAGGCCAGCTCTGATTAGCATAATAGTTTCAAAGATAATTTAATAAACACTATCATAGCCTCAACAAATCTTATTGAGATTTAATTGGATTGTAAAATAATTTTATCTAGGATTCATTTTATTAAGGGTTCCTGCAGTGTATTTACTTTTAATTGAAGGAATTAATTTGGCAATCATTACTGTTCACTTTTCAGAAATAAGTCCGTTTTGAATACGTTGCCTGGTCATTTCAGTTCTGTGACACTGCTATATGAATTCATTTGTCAGCAGTTTGCTTTTATTTTACCCTGTAGGCTTTGTCTAAGGAGTCAGTGGAGATTTACACTTGGGAGGAAAGATGGAAGAGGAGAAAGGTTTGGGGAAGGGCTAATTAACATCTTTAATCGACCATATAAAATTATGCAAGATTTTTGCTTCATCTAAAGAAGGTGTATTGAGGCAGATCTAATATTGCTTCATTCTTAATTTACAAATGACCTAATTTCCTGGTTTCACTATGGATTCACCTTAAACATAGATTCTTAAAGAATATGCTTGCCATGGGCTCTTAATTTGCTTTAAGGAAACTATCTTAGAGTAATTACTATTAGCATAAAAAGTGATGACAATTGAGGCAGAAGTTGACTGAAAATGTATTAAAAATAAAGGTATGAATGTAATCAGCATGCCTTCCTGAAGTGAAAAATATTTTAAAATATATGGTAACATGTTTTTAATAACAAAAAGTGTACCAAACAATTTTAAACACATAAGGATGACTGTTCGTAGGTATTCCTATAGCAGGAAAAGAGAGAAGGGTAACCTAGCCTGAACTCAAGGAACAGCAAGTGTTTGAACAGTTGGAATGGGCTGGTGAAAAGGGACCAAGTGTGATAGGGGGTATGATCTCTGGCTGGGGTGAAGTATTTACTGAGGTTGCAATTAGACAATGCAATGTTTTCCATTAAGGTAATTGTGCCACCTGGAGTCCGTACGAGGAAGGAGACAGGAAGAGGGAGATGTGGAACTACCTAAACGGGAATGTCTCAATCACCTGGGTAGCTTAAGGGCCAGGTGACTGGGAGGCCAGGGGCCCGGAGTCAGGCAGAAGCCTGTAAAGTTAAAGAGAAGTTAAGGCAGGCTTAGGTCAATGTCTAGGAAAGGAGAACACTATTCAACGGAATCTTTTCTATTGTGTTCATTCATCTGGCACAGTAAAAATAATTTTATTTTTACTTTTTATGTATTTGCATAGAATAAATATCTGGAATGTTTACTACTGTAGATGTAAAATGTCCATCTTGTTGAATATCCACTGGATTATGATCTTTATGTAAACAACATATCCTATAACCCGGAGCAAAATACCATTCCTGTAATACATTAGATCACCAGTTAAAACAGGATTTGGTGGTATAAATGCATTTTAGAAATGCTGGCTAAAAGAAATATTCAAAAGACCATCTTGCTGAAGAATTTATCAGAACCTTTAATTTTAATAAAATTAATATTTTATTTTTATTATGCATTTAAACTCCTTTCTGTGGATGAATATAAAAAAGAACAATATAAAGTTCTTAATCTTTTAATAGAGAGATGGAGATATACATGTAAAAGTAGTGAAGATACACCAAAAAAATGGAGGATGAATAGAGGAAGTATTAAGTAATAGCTGGGTATAAAGGAAGCCCAGAAACTTTTGTTCTATCATAAGCTAGGGTGGTCAATAAAGTAATGATGTACAACCAGCAGTGAGTGAAGTAGAAGAAGAATAAAAGGATCAGTGATAAAGCCTATAAAAATTCAGCATTTAGAAGGGATAGAAACAATAACAACAAAATAAAAAAGGGACATGGACAAAACAAGAAGAAAAAAACAATGAAGCTATCCAAGATAAAAAGATTTTCAAGATAAATGATTATTAAAAAGAAATTTCTAGGGAAGATTTTTAAGAAGATGAAGGCTGTGGAAAAGTCCATTGAATTTCTCCATCCAAGGAATGATGATGCTTTAAAGAATATTTTCAGTAAATATAGTAATAGTGACAGGTGCTATTTTAAGTTGAGGGACAATGAAACTTAAGTGAGGAAGATTTCTTTTTAATGAAGTTTAATTTTAAATATTTTATGATGGAATAATAATGACAGTGCAAGGTTATTTTACAAGATAAGAGATTTTTATGACTAAAATAGAAATTGAGAAAGATATTGAAGATGTGAAAGAACTATTGATGTATTAAGATCCTGGAGAGTGTATAAGGGGGTTGAGAAATTAGTACTGGAAAGGAAATGCTTTTCTTCCTCTGTGCAGGGACAGTGTGACAATTGGTTAAAATATGAAGAAATGAAATGTATTGTATAGAGAATTTAAGAGAT
Source organism: Dasypus novemcinctus (assembly GCF_030445035.2). NCBI lineage: Eukaryota > Metazoa > Chordata > Mammalia > Cingulata > Dasypodidae > Dasypus > Dasypus novemcinctus. Next base: position 71,512,414 of record NC_080675.1, on the reverse strand, counting down.
TTGCACTGCAGCATTTAATTTTTAAACAACATACAAAGCAAAGTCATCTGTTAAAAATTCAGGGATAGAAAAATTGCATTTGGGGTTTGAAGACAGTAGAATTCCCATAAAAATTATCATAAAACATTAGATATATATATATACAAGAAGTGAATTTTGATAGAATTAAATTTCAGCAACACACTTAGAATTTTTACTATAGCTTCTCTAGCACATGACAGAAAGCAGAAGAAGCAGAGGGTGTAATTTACCCAGGTTTAAGAATTGTAAATATGTGTATAATCTAAGGTTGAAAAAAGAGAATTTGGTAGTTGAAGGAATGACAAAGGAATGACAAAGTATTAACATCTTTCTCTTTTTAAAAATACTCTAGGATAGACCACTTATTAGGTAAAAAATCAGGTGTCGATAAATTTTAAAATATTTAAATATTACAAAATGTATCTCTTTTTTTGAAGTTGCATCAGCTTTATCTGCATGACATCTCGTTATTATGTTGCTTGTTGTTATATCTATCTTTATATGTTTATATGTTCGAGCTACATTTTGTTAATGATGTTTTAAGTTTATATTGTCATGTGTGTAACATGGCATGTCAATTGGTATCATTAGTACCAATAATGCATAAAATTTAAGAACATTCAGTCATAGAGAAAATCATACATTCTGAATTGCTTTGGAAATTCTGGTTGTTTTTAAACTATTTTTAATACCTGCAACAAAATATTAACACAGAAAATAAAGCATTTATACATTGTGTAAGTCTCTGGAATGGCATTTGGGAAGAACAAAAAATCAAACTACTATTAGGTCATTATTAATGTGTTTGTGAGTTCTCAGTCTAGACTTTTATTAAGGAAAGAAGCAATACATTAGGTTTCAGGAAGATTCTCTTATACATACTTGAAAACTGTGCTTTCATAAATGGAGGAAATTTAAGTGCGATTTTAAGAATAATTATTGACCTCATAACTTTGTATAATATTCCATTAAGGTTTAAGTAAAGCTTTAGGAACCTCATTTTCTATCATGTGAAAATATTCCAACCACTTTTTTCTTTCCCCTTGAGGTCCAATCAAAGACAGCTGAAATTTGTTTGTTATTATTCCCAAAATTCTATCTTTGATTGGCTCTCAAGGGGAAAGAAAAAAAGCTGTTTGAATTTTCATATCATCAATATGAAATGAAAGTTTTTTAAGCTATTAAAATGGTTGTTCTTGCCACTTTTAGAAGTTTTTGTTGTATTTTAAATTAGCTGCTGACAATAAAAGTGGTGTAGAGACATGTCAAAGCAATGGACACTAGTTAATTTGACAGGACAGAATTTATCCAAAGTGCCTTGGCAGGGAAGAAGAGAAACCAACAGCAGCCAAACTCACCTCTGATTAGCACAGAAGTAGCTAGGTATTTTAAAGGACACAACAAGAAAAAGAAGTAAGACTCTGAGAATTTACTGAGAGGCCTGGGGGCATTATGAGAGGGAAGAGACTAGGGGAACTGGAAGATTGCTGAAGGGGGTCTGGAAAAGGTCAGAGAAGGCCTGACTTAGGGAAGGTGGTCAGGCAGTTGTGTAGCTTTTCTAAGAATAGCAATTCTCTCCTTTAGACAGTGATACCTTATCTTAGGTAAGATCTTGGGATGGGGTCAGGCTCTGCCAAAGGACATGGCCTAACATTACAGAAGTACACACTAAATTTGACTAAGATTCTAGTGCAAAGTTCAGACAATTAGTGGGGCCAAGCAGAGTTCCTTGTAGGGATTCACACAACTGAAGAATTTAGGAGGAGAGTCTTACTGTTTTCATTCCTTCTGTAAATTAATAGAAACCTCAGAATTTGAATGCCCAATGGAAACTCCCAGTTAGGTTTTCCTTGCCTCAAAATTGTTTGTTGAAAGACAAAAGTAATATTCATAATCAAATATCCCTCCTTAGTGACTTTCTGAGTTACTTCCACAACTATAACAATAAATGATATCGGATATAGGCAACAATAGAGAAATATACTTCAGTAGTTACTATGTGTCTATGCATTTAAACATTGCAGTTGATCAAGGACCTAATTTTGTACATTTCCAGTGGAGCCATGGATTTTTTTTATAGTATGTCTATGATTATGTGGAATGAGCGAAGGTAGAAAACATTTATTTCATTTAAAGCACACTAACAAGAGAATGTGGGAAATCTTAAGAATTTTGTAAGTAGTCTCTATAAAGTTTAAAGAACATGTGGAATGTGCCTGTGTTCTTAATATTTTCTCTGAGGCACACCTCTTGAAGTCTGATTGCTAATATATTCTAGACATTCATAACCCTGCTATATATTTAGTTTGATTTTGGTGAAAAAAACAGTCTAAAATCATCTAAGCAGGTCAGCTAAAGCACACACAATCAAACGAATGATTGAAAAAAAGGAAATCCATGTCAATAACTGAAGTTCAGTTAAAAACGATTATCATTTCCACAGATATTCTCATATGAAATTTTCTGGTTCTTTCAAACTCTACATGCATTACTTATTTTCTCCTTCCAGTTTTGATCACATAGAATAATGTAAAGAATAAATCTAACAATAGGCATGATTTTTTTGGCATTTTAGAATATATAGCAGCAACTAAATGCATGAAAAATAATATTCTTGGTAGCATTTAGTATGCTTTCTCCTATATTTCCTTAACTTGCATGCTCCTGCAAAGGGTTCGTTCATTCTCATCAACAAATAAATAACAAATCAATAATGAATAATAAATGACTATCTATAATTTGTCAATAAACATAGAGGAACGGGAGAGGAAAATTTAGTTACAGGTGAGGGCAAAGTGGAAATATACAAAAAATGTGAACTGGGAAGTTAAAATTATACCAGGATTAGTTGGTTTCTCAGGTGGCATTTAGTTATGCACGCCAAAAATACATATTTTTCATTTTAATCCATTTCTGTGAGTATGCATCCATAGTAAATAGGGGCCTTTGAAGATATTGTTTTTAATTAAGGTGTGGCAAAATGAAACAGGATGGGTCTTATTCCTATTCTTGGGAGCCTTATAGAGAAGGCCAGAAAGGAACTCCATGGACAGCAGCCAGAAGCTAGAAGTCAACAGAATGCTGGAACGAAAGGTGAAGATGCTGCCATGTTCACTAGATCATGAGTGCCAGGAAAGACAAAGAACTTCCCCCAAATTTCTTGCCCTTCGGAAGATTCTAACCCCAGGAGGAAGCAGCATTCTAGCCTCTGAAAATATAATCCAATAAATTCCTGTTGTTAAGCCAAATTATTATATGGTATTTGTTTTAGCAGTTAGGAAACTAAGTCAATTTCTTAAGAGAAAGGTAGTTAAGTTTCATTCAAAGGAAGATCTTCTTTAGAGGAGTGGTGAAAATTAAGTTGCAGGGAAATTATAAAATAACTAAGCACATGTAGTTCACACTTTAAATTTGATTAAAAATAAATAAAATAGAGTGATCTTTTTCAGCAACTTGTTACTATTTCATAAATTCATGATTTTGAAGAGATGGACTTAAGTCTATCTTGGAATATTGTTCTTGCTATCTAATTGCTTCTAATCTTTCAAATCCATCACCTAGAGAAGGAATTTCACTTTATAAAAGAAACATACACTTCAGGTGTTTTACAATCTGATTCAAATCCACCTTTCTCTTTTAATCTTTGGTCACTCCTAAAACCCATTACCCTAAGCATAACTTTTCCTATTTTATTTCCTATTTTATTTCTTCAAAATAACACATTCTTTTATGACTGTTCACTAACTACTTTTTAGAATTAATACTATCTTCTCTATAATCCAATAGTCTTATTCATTTTTCACCATAGCATTTTTCATTTTGAATTATATTTCTTCTTTATGAACTCATCTCCTCCATAAGAGGAACTGTATCATGGACCTTTAGATCATGAGTACTTATGCTTTGGCTTATGGCATGCAATAAGTAAATATCTCTTGGTTCAATAAATAAATGAAATCCATTATCTTTATGTTTCCTTCTAATCACAAAATTTTAGGAGCTTATGTTGCAAATCTGGGACAAAGGAAACTTCCAAAGCCATTAGATGTCTTTTTGAAAATTACAGAAGTCTCTGTTTTACTATTCTACACTTTAGTCTTTCTTTTCAATCAGTTCAAACACAAAAGCCAATTATATTGGTGTCCAGAGACTCACTACCATAAAAATGTCACCTTGATGGTACTTATTAATCATAGTCTTTTTCTTCTCTGTATTTCTAGAAGGTAGGAATAATTGTATATTCCTTTGCTTCTTTGCCCTGCACTTTTACAAAAGGTAATCATTCATTCTCCCAGAGTTAGGTGATTACAAAGAAAGATTAATTATGTATAAGATTTCCAACTTTCAGTTGTGTAATAACTATGTATCTCTTTGTAGTGTACTCAACTGTTCATTATAAGGCTATGACTGTGACATAGGTCATTCATTTGGAGTCACAATTATTAAGGAATCATTTAATCTTTATACAGAGAAGGGAGTTAACTATGAACAGAATAATCTGTATGGGAAAAGGTTCACTTAAAAATTAAGAATAGAAAATGCTATCTTTTCTCAAAGAAATTAAAGCAGTTATTTGTCCTTTAAGTCTCCAAAAAAATATGAGTGAAGCAACATGTTAGCGCTATTTATTCCCTTCTTTCATTTCTCCCTCCATTTGCTACCTTAGTTTCTTTCTCAAAGCAAGATTTGAATACCCCTCCAGTCACTCCCTAATCTTTAACACTACAAAAATAAATAAGTTAAAATTTTGAAGGAATGAAGAGATGTGTTTTCTGTTTTTATCTTTTAGAATGAAAAGAAATCATGTACTGAATCATGCAGTAGTATTTATTGTTATTTCAAATTGGATATTGAAAAAGTTAATTCCCCAAATGTAATCTATCTTTTGACAAGAGAGAAAAATACCTTCTTTTGTAAATTAATAAATAGGCATTCTGGTTATACCTTTCAGTTTCTCTTTAGATTGACTTTTGAGTTTGATGAATAAGCTCCCTAAATTAAGTCAATCTAAGGACTCAATGTTGTATAAAAATGTTCCTCTGTAATATTCAGAATTCTTGCAATAAACCAATGTTATATTCAAAGAAGTAATTAATGACAATTTCAGGAAGTGATGAAGTGATGGCAGAGTTAAGAGGACCAACAGTGGCTGATACGCACCCAGGGCTTAGTAAACCTATAAAGCATTACCACCCCTCTCCTGATGAAGCAAGGGAAGAGGTCTGCTGTTTCATGAACCCCAGAGAGTACTGAAATCATGTGGCTTCTTGAAAAGAGCTGTGGTGTTTGATACAGGAAAGCAATCCCTGTCAAATGGTTGTAGGTTGTTTATGGATTGGGGAACTGGAGGTGGTTCTGAGGGAATAAATAACAAGACCTCTTTCTCTCCCTCAAAGATTTTTTTAACCAGACTGGCAAAGTAGTCCATAAAGGCCAGTCAGTCTCCTGAGACTTGACAAAGACCAGGGTAGGGAAGGATGGAGGGTGGAATTAGAGGACCAAACAGAGTCAGGATACAACCTTGCTTTACTACATAGGACACATTTCTGATGCTAAAAATATTAATAATTTTCTGACTCAATTTCTTTTATTAGGCTAGTGCAAGACTTTTCTACACCACAGGTCAGTGATTAAAGGTGAATAAAGGTCCTGCATGCAAATTTTAAAGATAACCTCTCAGATCTTGAAAAGTGAAGCTAATGGAGTTTATCAGAGGTGGAAATAAGTCTCTAGATGACAATCATTAGATGCAAAGAGAATCCAAGTTAGAATTATTTTTCTTCAGAAATATATTGGAGTGGAGTGTGAAAGAACACCAAAAGCTATGGAAGAAGGAGGCCCCATGTAAGGGAGAGTAGAATGTTGAATTTACCTGGAAAAGTGCCTGGAACACATTAAGCTTTCTGAAACTGTCACATTGAATTAAATAAAACACAACTTTTAGTTTCAATAATATCAGTAACTTTCTTTGTTGACTTGGGCAAGTCACCTTGTACATGTTATTTTATTTATCTGTTAAGTGGGTTCAGTACCTAATATGTAAGGTTGTTTCTGGAATGAACTAAAATCATAGGCTGAATAATATGAAACAACCATTCATTTAGGTCACAAAGATCAGATACTGGTGATTTCACCTGGTTCAACGTAATTCATTGTGAATCTCTTTCGTGAATACTAAAGTATAAAAACTATAGAATACAGAATTTGATAGATGCTTTCATTTCATATTCAAAATTTTCAAATTTTCTTAGATACTATGACTGTAAGTAGCATATCTTATTTTCTCTTTTCCATTCACCTATTAATAAAAGCTGCTATTCATTAATATTAATTGAATGTTACTTATGCACAAAGCCCAAATATTAAGCATATCAGTTGTTCTTGTTTTTCTTGTGACACAGGACATTAAAGTTGTAGGACGATGTGTTCCTTATAAATCAATTTGGTCTTTTGCAGTTTAAGATGAAAAAGAAAATCACAGCTTCTCAACATTTTCTCCTAACTTCATGCAAGAAAATGTTGCTCAGTAGGCTCCCATCCACTCCCTTCTAACATTGTCTCCAAACACAATATATTTCAATTGATTACATTTTGGCTCTCTAAAATATAATTGCTTTATTGTTCTGTTTTTTGAACCTAAATTTAATTTAGATGTAGGTATTTTAGAACTATTCAGCCACAAATTTATAGAAATATTTTAATTCACTCTTATTGAAATATATTCATATTAGTCCATGAATAAATTGATCATGGTTCCTTAGCATTAAGAAGGAATCCTTACTTTCTAATTATTTTCAGTCAGCTTCCAACGTCGTCCACCTGCTGCAAAGGTAGGAGCAAAGAGCTTCATAAGCACCTATATTTCTTGTTAAAGTAAGGATTAAGTGTAGCAATATTTCTAAACATTCACTCTCAGAAATTAGAAAATTATCTCATTCTTGCTGTTAAGATGTTTTCAGTAACACTGTGTCCAATGTGTAGAATTAGTAGAATAAAAAGAACTATTGAAAATGTTCATTATCCTCAGTTACAATTTGATTATTTAAAATATGGGCTGGAAAAAAAATATCCTGTGTTTCATATATGGTCTACTGTTACCTGTTTTTGTAAATACTATTTTATTAGACTACAGCCATACCCATTTGTTTAGCTATTGCCTATAGTTAATTTTGTCCTACAATTACAGAGTTGAGTAGTTGAGACAGAGAAGAAATGGTGTGAAAAACCTAAAATATTTACAATTTGACTGTCTATAGAAAGAAAGAAAAAAACCCACAAGATTTGCTGTGACAGTTTGAAATTTAGTGAGTCCCAGAAAAGATCATGTTCTTTGAAGGAATCCATTCCTGTGGAGGTGGAACCCTTTGCATTAGATTTAGTTATGGGGCACTTTGATTAGATCACTTTAGGGTCTTTGACTGAACTATATTAGTGAGGCATGAATGGGGATGGGTCTCCATCCTCTTGCTGGAGGTTTATAGAAGCAGAGAACTGAAAGCAGAAACACACAGAGAAAGAAAGTTGCCATTTTGACAATGCCATATGAGAAGACTCCAGGAACATTCTGTCAGAAAGATAGAGAAACCTTGAGAGGCTGAGAGATAGGCGAGAGGCTGAAATTAATGCGAGAGGCTGAAATTAATGAAGCAATCATTAATTTCAGCCTATGGCCTCTCTCTCAGCCTCTCAACTCAAAGCTCAAAGAGACAGGCCCTGGAAGAGATGAGCCATATGCCTGAACACCCACAACAAAGCTTGGGAGAAAGTGAGCCTGTAGGAGAAAGCAGAGATCAGCCACCATCTTGTCTTGCCACATGGCAGAACTCCAGGGTTGCCAGAACTTAACCTTTGATGAAACAAAATTTCTGATGATGCCTCGATTTGGACTTTTTTTTGCAGCCTCAAAATTGTAAGCTTTTACCCTAATGAACCCCCACTGTAAAAGCCAAACCATTTCTGGTATCTTGCTCCAATCAGCTTCAGTAAACAAACACACTTGCCAAACTGGTATTTAAGGACATGGTTTTACAGATAAAGGCAGTGAGTGAAGACATTGGCTGTTATAGAGCTATCTCAGGAACTATCATTCTCACCAAGATCACTTGCAAAATTCTGATCCAAATTTTGAATAAAAAATTATTATTGCTGAAATACAAAATCCCCAATGAAAGCTATTTCATAACTTGTATGGGTTTTTGAGGGTCAAATAAAAGATCATTAATTTATTTAAAAATTTTGTTAAAAAATATTCATTTTAAGACTAGCATGGTGCCTTGTATATGATACATTCATTAATAATTCATTCTTGAGTTCATATTTGAGCACACATGTACTATCTACTAGAAATATGTAAGTGAAAAATACATGCATAGTTTCATCCCTCAATATGTTCACAGCTTTGTTGGAGAGATAGACAAATAAATAACAATTGAAAATATGTGTTTAATGAATACTATGGTAAAGATAATTACAAAGGATTTTCTAAGCCGATACAAGTTGCGCCTAACTCAATACTCTGGGAGATACTGAGATATGGTGGGAAATAAGAGTCAGAAGTTTTTCAGAAAGGAAGGATCTCGGCAATACTGTTTCTAGGTATATACCCAGAAGAACTGAAAGCAGAGAAACAGACATCTGCACACCGATGTTCAGAGCGGCATTATTCATGATTGCCACAGGTTGGAAAAAAACCCAGGTACCCTTCAACTGATGAATGGATTAACAAATCATGGTGTATACACATGATGGAGTATTATGCAGCAGTAAGAAGAAATGAAGTCATGAAGTATATGACAATATGGATGAAGCTGGAGGACATTGTGCTGAGCGAAGCAAGCCAGACACAAAAAGACAAATAATGTATGATTGCACTGTTTTGAACGAAACATGTTGTATAAATTCATGGAGTTAATAATTAGAATATAGGGCACCAGAAAATAGAATAAGAGTAGAGAAAGGAAAGCCGGGGGTTAATTTGTGCAGAACTGGTAAAAGGGTTGTTTTTATAACAAATCTTTGGAAATGAATAGAAAAGGTGAAAACATATAATGGTGATTATATTAAAAACTAGCAGAGCTATCATATGGGTATGACAGTGGTTGAAAGGAAAAGTCTAAGGTCATATATATACTAGAAAGAAAGCTAAAAACTAACATGAGACTATATAACTTAATAAAACTTTATGTAAAATATGAATATGAGTGCTATTGCCTATATTAGACTTTTACAAAAAAATATGTTAGAGGAAAGGAAAAATAATAGCAGCTTTGTACAGCAGGGGAAGTTTAGAGAGATTGAGAGATGTGTTTTGTTTGTTTTTTTGCTTATTATTATTATTATTGGAATAATGAATGTGCTCTAGGAATGAAGTGATAAATGCACAAATATGTGATTACACAAATACCATTAATTGTACACTTTGGATGGATTTATGCTTTGTTAATATGTATCAATAAAATTGATTTGTTAAAAAAAAGAAGGATCTGAAATATGTTAGTCATTCTGCAGGATAAAGATAATATAAATTTTTAAAATGCATGCAATGCTGTAGTGCAAAATCCTTGGTAGGCTCTGATATAGGAGAGACCTCCTGTATTTATGTTTGTTTGAAAAATAGGTATCATGTTTTCCATTTTCATCATTAACTTTTGGGCAGTTAAGCTTACTTATTTGGAATTTGAATATGGCAGTACTGACCAGTAACATATGCAGTGTATCATGCTATTTCATATTGTAAATGTACTAAATGAAAGGAGAGTTGATATTAGGAATAAGATTAGGTTAAGTCTGCCTCTGAATAGGAAAATCTGCATTATGAACAGAGAGATATAATTGTGTTTCACATACCCAATGTGAAATGCAAATAGTTAAAGCAATGACCTGGTTGTTATATATGAATATTGAATTATCACCCCAATATTATAGAGTTTATGCAAGTGTAAGTTTATTCCTTAGGCATATTTAGAGAAAATAGTTTAGTTTATGTAAGAAAACTCCATATTATCTGGGCTCACATCAACCATGTTCACATTGTATACAATATTATAATATTTTGAGTTTGATAATAAGGTATTTAATATCAAAGTATGTTTATGGAAAAGGAAGTAAGAGAACTGAGGCAATAGATGATATAATTTATCATGCTGATAAATTTATTTATTTGAAATTCATGTCTTATACTTCCAGGATAATTAGAGCAAATATTTACTAATTAAACATCCCAGAATTTTCTCTAGTTTTTTTTTTTTTGTTTGTTTGTTTTTTTGTAGAGATATAGACTTATACTACCAGAATATAGAAAACTAGGATTTAGGGGGAAATTACACATATGGGGAATTCTTGGTTTCATATAATCTCATTCAGTTTTTTACTCTCTGCTTTTAATGTAAATACTAAAACTTTTGGTAAATTGTTTAACAGTAAAAGTTAATGAAATGGGAGGCTGCTCTTTTGTACTTTTTGTTTTACTTTATTTGCTTTTAGATTAGCAGATTTGTATCTTTGGATATCTTAATGCCTTTCAGTTAATCAAAATCATTTGTTCAGTATTCTAGAATAATACTGCACTAGAAAAACTTGGTTCCTTGCCGATCTTGTTCCTTTCTTACTCCACAACATTATGCCAGCTGCTTAAATTCTCTGGCCTAGGCTTTTCAATGGTAAAATGAGGGAGGTGAACCAGGTGATCTCTAGAGCCTCTTCCAGTTCTAAAATTCTGCAGCTTTAATTTAAGTAGTTATGCCTAATTTGTACAGTTTTGCCCTGCATTAGTCAAATTTGTCAGATAATGGTCAGCTCTTAGTATCCTTTGTGATTAAATCAAAATAAATTCACTTTATGTGTGTGTACTGATAATTCAGTGCAATGTGATCTCAATTATCAGAAAGTTTCCTTGCAAATGATATTTTCCCATACTAAATTAGCCTAACAGGTGCTTCAGTGTTCAGTTTCACTTTAAATAGCAATAGCTTAACATTATATTCTCTTGGTCCCTTATGTGTGGATTAATCTACAACAAAATAAATGATTGCTACCAAAATTTATTTGCCTTGGCTACAAGTAATGTAGTCCTTTTTTACATTTGTAATGGTATCATAATTCACTTGACCCCTTGTAGCTACATACATTGCTGAAATATGTATTCCATTTCTTCTTAATTGTTTTGTTCGTATTGTTCAGTTATTTCTAGCTTTCTTTGAACAAAAAGAAATGATATGGGTTTTTAATTTTGAAATTCTGCCCAAATGAGAAGAAACTAGAAAACTAGCATAAATGAAAGAAGCAATAAATAATTGAGGAAAGAAAATCTGACAAGAGTATCCAAACAGTTACAAGTGCTATATGTGTGATAATTGTTTTTACTATTTCTATGAATTCTTATTCTCAACACCACATGGCAATCATTTCACTGGTACATTCTGTCTAATTTCCCCAAACACATTTTCTATAGTATATGAACAAAGAGAACTAAAGCGTAAGCTACCTTGATTGTGAACCCACAAACATACTGTAACATGCACACACACATGCACAAATTCAAATGTCTATTCATACAATTTCTAATCCTCTTCATTCAGACTGTGGTTATTTATGTATATCATGAAAAGGCAGGGACAATTTGAAGAAAATACTTCTTTCAATATGGCAGAATTTTCACATTTTCTGGAAAATTCTTCTTGCAATCTGCCCTATTATTTTCTATCAACTCTTAATATTTACTTTCTCAACATCACGTATTTCTTTCATTAGATTGATCAAAATTGTAATTCAGCATTTATTTTTGTAATTTCATTATCAGTCTCATTTCTAGCACGTAAGCTAGAATCAACTATTTCTGATTTTGGTTATTGTTATTTCCCCTTCTTTTAAAATGCCTCCTGGCAGATGCTAAGAGCTCAATAATTATTCCTTAAATGAACAAAAATCTCTGTGGCTCCAGGGGCAAAGTTGAATAAAAATAGATGGAATTTAAAGGGGAAGATATTCTATCCGTGAAAAAAAAAAAAAGAGTTTTATAACATCTATACATTTCAAACAAATCTTATTTATGATTTCACTATATTTCTATCTGCCAAATTTATTTTAAAATGTATTGATCCAAGGGATGGGAGACTGGGTAACATAACTTCTAAAGTTACTTCCAGGTTAAGATTCTGTCTTACCAAAATACCTGCTTAATAAGAATGGCTAGATCAAAATGAGGTGGATGAATTCTAATAGTTTATATTATATGTGCTTTAACTTAAGTACTGTTAAACACATTTAATGTTTTTTTTCCTAAATCAATTACTTTTATTAGGAGTACTTTTCAAAACACTATAGAAATCATAAATGTATTTGTTTATCCCTGTCTTAAATGCAAACACCTGAGACCAATTCATAAGAACTAAACATGATGTGAGCTCTTGTGGAAAAAAGAATGTTTTTGCAAGATAAAAATATAGCTCATTATAGTATATAGCCAACTTAATATGGGTGTTTTTTCCTTAGGATATTCAGATAATTAATTTGCCACTGGTATTGTCTTTTTGAGAAATAGAATGAATATAAATGTGGATTCAGGAAAATGGTGATTAAGAATGTAAAATTTGGGAAACGGACTTTGGCCCAGTGGTAAGGGCGTCCGTCTACCACATAGGAGGTCCGCGGTTCAAGCCCCGGACCTCCTTGACCCGTGTGGAGCTGGCCCATGCGCAGTGCTGATGCACGCAAGGAGTGCCCTGCCACGCAGGGGTGTCCCCCGCGTAGGGGAGCCCCACGCGCAAGGAGTGCACCCATAAGGAGAGCCGCCCAGCGCGAAGGAGGGAGCAGCCTGCCGAGGAATGGTGCCGCCCACACTTCCCGTGCCGCTGACGACAACAGAAGCGGACAAAGAAACAAGACGCAGCAAAAAGACACAGAAAACAGACAACCAGGGGAGGGGAGGGGAATTAAATAAAATAAATCTTTAAAAAAAAAAAAAAGAGTATGCAGATGAAAATCCAGGCAAATATATATGTTAGAGGTGTTGTCAGGCAACTAATAAATTTAAAAAAAAAAATGTAAAATTTGACAGGTAAGTGTTCAGTTTTTTCAATCTGCCATTCATATCGCACCCTGAAAAAAATCTCAAGTTATTTATCTATAAGACAAAATTGATAGTGGCATCATACTTTTAGGTGATTGTAAAGATTAAGTAAGAAAATGCATGTTAAAATTTAATAAACTTACTCTATGCATTTTAGTTTTAGTTAGATGAAGATTCTCATTTCGTAATTAAAATTATCTTTTTTTTTCACTAACCTGGTAAGGAAGGGATAAGGATGAAACATTAAATAAAAAGTTGTTTTTATGATTAGGAGATCTCAAAGTGAGCCATCAGAGGTCACTCTGGAGGTTAGGCTCATGCAGATTTCACTAACTGCCACTGTAAACAAAACCTTATAAAAGAGTGCTCCTGAGGTCTCTAGGGACACCTGTATACCAGAGGCCAGGCACACAGCCGCATGAAACCAACACTCCCTTGGAAGGCTTTACTTGGGAATGTATGTTAATCTATTTCCCCAATATAACATATTTATACTCATTTATAATTCCTCAAATCATGATTCTTCTACTCATTTTATTTGAACTATAATTTTCAAAATATCCATTAAATACATCTCTCAGGGATTTAAATCTTTGGATTGTTCGTGTACCAGTTGAGCCCTGAATCTCAGCAGACAACCAACGAAACGATGATGATGAACAAGTCTCTTCCCAAAAAACAAGGAAAATCTACGACTGCAAGCAAAATAATTCCACCTACCCCATAATATCTAAGTCTCCTCTCAGTCTGAAGTAAGCAGAGAGGCCCTCATCCCAAATCCCTGAAGGTTGAGGAATGAACAAACATAAGGGGAAAGTGTAACCACGGGCCAAAGTAGATTTATTGTTAATGTAGTTATTTTCTTGTGTTAACGGAAGAAACTGTAACACTGGTATAAAGATAGTGGTTGCCAGCAGTTCAGAAGGCAGAGGGTGGGATGAACAGGTGGGACACAGAGTATGTTTAGGGCATTGAAATTGTTTTGTATGATACTGCAGTGATGGACCCATGACATTATACATGTTTCAAAGTCTATAAAATCAGAACACAAAGTGTAAAATATAATGTAAACTATAGACTTTGGTTAGTAGCAATACTTCAATACTGATTCATCAGTTGTAATAAATATACCACAAGAACTTGAGATGTTAATAATAGGGGAAACTATGTATGTGGGAATGGGAGAGGTTATATGGAAATTCCCTACACTTTCAGTATAATTTTTCTATAAATGTAAGTCTAAAACTTCTCTAAAAATAAAGTTTACTATTAGAAAAAACCATTTTGTATAAAGAAAAATGATACAAATTTAAGTATGGTTGATTATATTCATATTAAATAAACATAGAAAAAAAACTTAAAGAGAAGAGACCAATTGGTATAATAATTGTTTATTTTGGAGTAAATATGGAAGGTTTTTTTTTTTTCTTCTTTACATTTCAAGTTTTCTGTAGGTCAGAAAAATTCACAAAGATAAACTTTAAGGGGTTGCCAAGACTATATTATATTCTACAAAACAAATTTTTCATCTTTAAAACATGAAATGGATCCTTCCTCTGGGATATTCCCTCATGGCACAAATTATGTTTTTATTAGGACACTTGGCCTTCCCTTCCTTGAGTATTTCTGTATTTGTCTTACCCTCTCCAAATGGTAGTTAAAATACTGTCTGTGCCTCTATATTGTGTTTACATTTCCAGGAACTCTCAGAGCAGGGCATTGCACATTATAAGAGTAAATAAATGCTGGCTAAATGTTGGAAGTTTAATTTCACAAGCAAACTTTGAAACTTGAGAAACACTTTACTAACCCTGCTCTTTTTGGATGAGCCTCTTGACCCAGTAAAGGATAGAGTATTGATACCTTGGTACTGGAAATATACCTTTATGATTAGATAGTATCCAAAAAGATGTACCATGCACTCAAATATCAAAACTCAAATCTCCTAGTCAATTAAAAGTTTTTCCCTTCTCCTCCTCCAAGACTAACACACATGCAGGTTTTTTATTTGTTTTTATCTCGAGGGGGTCATGAGGAAGAGACTGTCTTCTGTACTTTCCTAGTTCTACATACTACACATATTATTTGAATTTCTGGCCTAACCAGGGAGCGGCGGGAGGAATGGTGAGGAGCTTGTACTTGTTTGTAATTATCTTACAATAGTGCCCTGTAGGCAAAACAGATACATATTTGCAGGCCATACTCTCCTGAGACACATCTGCTAGTTCCTCATCAGAGATTCTCTCCCTTCTCCCCAGGGAATTCAGACTTCCTTATGCCATTCTCTTTCCTGTTCCTAGATGCTTTCCATTTGCCTTTCAGACCTAGGGATCTGACAGGTCTCTATTTAGCATCATTGACTCACCATCAGTAGGAAACATTTTTAAATTACCTCACCCTGTTGAAGGGAAAAGTGGCTCTTATTCCCAGTGTAGCCCTTTCTTCTCTCTATGACATCCAGGTAGCTTCAGGCATCTTTACGTTTTAGGTTTCTGTTTCAAATTAGGCACTAATTCTTTACTTCCCCTTACTCCAAACTGTCCATGGCAAGTTCTTAAGGAAAACTTTTATTGATTCCTCCCCTTTACCCAGGTAGTAATCCTTTATCATTTTTCATAGTTCTGAAGAAGTTTTCCTCAGCAGGTTTTATGAATCATGACTTATTATATGATAATAAGTACATTTCTTTGAATGGTCTCTAAAGATAATATAAGAAGGAAAGCAAGAAGAGACTTAGAAAATCCTAGAAGCCTTTCTTTGTGAGATGAAGTGGAACTTGAGTAAAATTTGTACTGTTTTTTAATACTACAAAACTAGACCCACAATTCAGTCATTATACCATACATTTGGATGCAGACATGTATCAGACAACTTCACTTTATTTCTGCAATCTTTTCAAGTAATTGCTTTTGAGCTAATAATACTTATTAAGTAAATTGAATTATTGCCTAAAGTCACACAGGTCAGTTTTGTTAAGAGTGATCACATAATTTCTTATACAAACTGGGACACATTTAAGAGTGAAAAAGCATACCAACTCTATGTGATGGAAAACAACATGTAAACTGGACTTCCCAAGAAAACTAGATGTATGATCACTCAAGTCTGAAAAAAAGTTAGCCACAAGGAAACTTAAAGTCAAATTACCTTGATTGCAAGATAAATATATTACAACCTTTAGTAGAAAGTAATATATATAGCCATGTTTAGGTTGTTCTGATTCAGCAGTTTCATAAATGTCCTATGTTCTTTCTATGTCTGTCCTCCACCATCTCTAATGTGTTGGCTTGCATTAAGGCTGCCTCCCCTGGTGTTTGAAAATGGTATACAGTGGTTCCAGGCTCAGGTGAAATAGCATCCAGAGGTAGAAAGACCTCAGAGGCAAAACAATTTCTCAAAATCTCTCATAACCTTCCATCACTTCTTGCTAACCATCAACATGGCATTGACACAACCACCAATTCAAGGGAAATGGAATTTACCCCCCTAAAACTGGAATTAAGCCATATGAAGTCTGAGTCTTATGGAAAACAAAATTAAGTTCATTTCAAAAAGAAAGAAATATGGATGGTGGTTGGAGCAGCCACCAACGTCTGCCAAATCCACATCTACTTTGATCCTTAATCCTTTTCTGCAAAGTCTTGTATCAAACTATATACTAGAACAGTTCTCTGTCTTCAAATTTTTCTACATTTTCTTTTCATGTTATGGGAAATTCTCCACTTAAATTGTCATAGGAAATTTCACTGTAGTTTGTGTTTATCCATTGAAAATACTTTTTAATAAAGATGAAGCTTAAGAGTAGATATTTTCCACATACATACAAGTAATATGAATTTTTAAATGTTCCTCACATAGTAATCAAAGCACAAATAGGCAGAATTTTCCAAAGTTAAACATTCTTTTAAGGAAAATATGATATATATTAATCATAACTTTAATTCAGATTATTTGCATTAAATAAGGACTTCCACTTTATAAAATGACTCTTCTTCCACCTACATCATAATGCAAATCCAAATATGATTCAAGATAAATTTAGTATACAAAATATTTTTCTGAAGAAATATCTGCTTTAAGTTATTATTTCTTAATATAAAATTTAGAAAACTAATGGTTGTCTACTTAGTTTTTAGTGAGGAAAATGTACTTAAATATTGCTATTTTGTATTGTGGATTTTTTCCCTTTTATTTACTGAGGGTTTTAGTAAGGAACAGAGGATAAAACCAAGAATTGTAATTAATATCACTGAAATCAATGAGAAATATTACACTTAATATATCTGTATTAGTCAGCAAAGGGGGAGCTGATGCAAAATACCAGAAATCTGTTGGCTTTTATAAAAGGGTATTTATTTGGGGTAGACACTTAAAGTCACAAGGCCAGAAAGCATAAATTACTTTGTTCACCAAAGTCTATTGTCATGTGTTGGAGCAAGATAGCTTTTGATGTCTGCAAGGGTTCAGTTCTCCTCTTCCTCTTAACTTCCTGTGGTACCAGTTTCTTCCAATATCAGCTGTAACCTAGGATAAGTCTCCTCTCTCTCCCAGGGCTCATTTCACTCAAGGTTCAGCTGCTCTGCTCTCTCCACAAGTTCAGCTGTAGACTATCACATGAAGGTCTCATCTCTCTTCCTGGGGCCTCTGCTGTGTCTAATGAAGCCTTCTCTCTTTCCTCACATATCTGATTCTCTGTGTATTTACTTCCTGGGGCTCTAGCTTTAAAACTCCAATCTCCCTTCTCTGCAGTGTGGTTTCTCTGTGAGTCCGCACCCACCAAGGGGGCAGAGACTCAATATCCTCCTGAGGGACCCAGTCAAAGCTTTAATCATTATTTAATCAAGTAAAAGTGAAAACTCTGAATTCAATCCAATCTAATATTTCCAGAGAAATAGACCAGTTCACAAATACAATTGAGTATCTATTTTTGGATTTCATAAACAATATCAAACTGCTGCAATGTCTAAAGCTAAATGATGTTCTTCATCTACAGATATGACCCTTCCACAATTTTCTTCTCATCTGTCCTCCAGCTCCTCAGGCTCAAAACCTTGAGTCATTCTGGACTCTCTTCCTTCATATCCCATAGTCTAACCATCAGCAGATCTTATTGACTCTAAGCAGCCATTTGTTAAGTTCTTGTTTCTCAGCTCCAAAAGAAATCTTCCCTATCCTGTCTGTGATGAGGGGCTAGAACAATGTAAATCTTATTGCTGATTTGCCACCATATTCCATGATAAGCACTGCCAATATTGAGAATTAGAAGGAGAATGTTAAAGCTAAGAGGGGTTGAAGAGATTTCGTCCTTCCAGTTTTGGAAAAGGTGCTTGCTGCTTTCCTTTTCCTGTTAGTAATACATCTTCACCCCAGCAGTAGCAGTTCATTCTAGTAACAACTGATAGAGCCAGTTTGCAAGTTTTTTCTGACACTTGAAGAACCTTGGTTGTTATGTTCTCTCAGAACAAACTAAGCAGTATAATCTCCTCAGAAGTATGGATCTTAGTCCAAAATATTGCCATCTCCAAGCACAAAGACACAAGAAACCACTGTGTAGCTCCTCTTCTCAGATGCCTGAGCACCAGCTCCCAAGGTTCTAAATTTTAACTACTTCAACCCTGTTCTGTTTTAGATCCCCAATTCTAGTCATGGTAGGTGCTTCATGCAGCTTATAAACCCCTTTTTCGTTCTTCTCTTATTTTTTTCTTTCTCTTCTTTTTTCTTTCTTTTTATGGTTTGATTTTAAGTTCTTCAAATGTTTTACAGAGTTCTTTCAATGAAATTCCCTCTGACTGAGGGCTCAAGTCATTGTTTTGCCTTCTAACTGGTTCTTGAATTCTGCACTTTAAAAACAATCCATTATTTCCTTGTTTGGACCTTAATTAAACAGAACTGTATAGAAATACTTTTATGAGACTGTCAGAAAACTTTGAACACTGACTGGATTTTTGAGGACATTGATCAATATTAAGTATATAGGGTGTGACAGTGATATGTTAAAACTTTAGATGTACGTCTTGATGTATTTATGGATGAATGATAAAATGTTCTTATCTTTAAAATTACTTTATGGAGGGTAGAGTTAGAGAATTGGAAATGAAACTACATGCTGTTAGTTATTGAACCTGAGTGTTGGGCACATAGGAATTTGTTATTCTATTTTCCATACAATTTTGTATGTTTGAAAATTTACATAATAAAAGGTATATGTTTGCCCATATGCTTATTTATATATGTATGTGTATGTATTTCCATAATTAAAATATGAAAAACATGTATAGATACAAACTCTGGCTTCTGATTTCCTCCACTGCTTCCACTTTCCATCCCCTGATAGTTATGATAATATGCTCACCCATCTCTAAGATTCTTTCCTTACCCCTACAGTTTCTTTTCTTTTTTTTTTTCAATGTATGTAGTTTTTTTTTTTAATTGACTTTGTAATAATATTACATTAAAAATATATATATATATATATATGAGGTCCCATTCAACCCCACCACCCCCACCCCACCTCTCTCCCCCCCAGCAACACTCATTCCCATCATCATGACACATCCATTGCACTTGGTAAGCACATCCCTGGGCACCTCTGCACCTCATGGTCAATGGTCCACATCATGGCCCATACTCTCCCCCATTCCATCCAGTGGGCCCTGTGAGGATTTACAATGTCCGGTGACTGCCCCTGAAGCACCATCCAGGGCAGCTCCATGTCCCAAAGACGCTTCCACTTCTCATCTTCTCCCGCCTTTCCCCATACCCATCAGCCACCATGTCCACTTTTCCCACTCCAATGCCACCTTTTCTATGTGGACACTGGATTGGTTTCTTTTTAACATAGTATTCAGTGATGTTTTAAAATGGAAAGTCAGATCTTTCCTCTCTACTGAAAACCCTTTGCATTGTATTCAGAATAAAAGTAAGAAATAGTACAGTGTCTTGTGTTCTGCATGGACTGGTCCCAACTCCCTAATGGCCTTAACTGTCTGACCTCATCTCCTGCCTCTCATGCCCTCATTCCCTCAATTCAAACCATAGCAATTACTTTTCTGTTTCTTGAACAAAAACACTCTTTATGGAACATGCTTCTTCAGAAATCTGGCTCAATCACTCACTTCCTGCAGTTCTTCCTTGGCCCAATATTTAAAATTAGATCACACACCTCTCTATTCCCTCCCTTAATTTATTTTTCTTCATTATGCTTAATACATTGCAAGATTATAAATTCATATGGAATGACTAGAGTTTGACAACTAACTTCTGCTTGTCCTCAATTATCAAAGTGGTATATGGATAGCATGGCTAGACCCTGTTGAGAAATGGCAGGCAACCTTGTCTCAGAAAACTGGTGAGGGCATGGTGGTCCCTGCATCCCTAATATTCTCTGGGCCTACTCTCTCAGGATAGGACTTTCTAAATGAGTGCCTATCCATCTAAAGATCTAGAGACAATTGACATCACTTCAGCAGCCCGTTCTGTACTAGTCAAACTCATGAGTATGTTAGAGTGACTGAGTTCTTGTAGAGTCCTGATTTAGGCTAGTTGCCTTAGTATAAATATTAATAGCAGTACCTTTCATTATGAAAAGTATTTCAGTTATGATACTAAATTATAAGCCTACCCACCCAGAATCTTCCCAATCAGTATTTAAGCTGGATTGAAGAACTGCCACCCAGTGATGCAAAACTGCATCAAGCACTCATGCAGATTTGAAAGATACTAAAAACTCTTTAGAATTCCTGGTTTGCTAGCACTGTAGTATATCTAGGCTCATACATTTCATTATGTTGTAGTAAGGTAACCCAAAATGTTGTCTGATTAAATATTATCATGTACCTGTTAATTTTATAAAGACAGGATTTATTATAATTAATATTTTCAGGGAGACTTTATATTATAGATCATTTTTGTTTATTGTTTCTCTTCTTGCTATACAAAATAATCACTATGAAAACACAGGTTTTTCTGTTTTGTTCATTGCTGTGTCACCAAAACCTGATAGAGTTCCTGACATACTGCAGGAGCAAAATGAATATTTATTAAAAGTAATGGAGATTCTAGAATCTATTCTATGCTTGGTATCTCTAAAATTGATCCTGTCATCCTTATGTTACTGTTTTCTAATCTGCTTCTTATTCCCTAGAGACAGAAAAGTCAGTTTCCAAATGAAAATGAAATTCTAGCAGAGGTTACTTTTTGAAATTTAGTTCATTACCTCCTGCTTGTGAAGCATTTGAGTTTCCCAATGTCTCAACAATGTAATGTTTTATGTCTTTATTGAATGATTCATTCACTTTTATAAGTTAAGTAGTAAGTGCAAATTTGCAAAAAGGGGCATATTAAAAGGACATAGAGTATGAACTCATTAGCCTTGGGAATTCTCAAAAAGTGTATCTGGATGTTATACAATAAGGCTAGAAATATCAGAACTCAAATTAAATTGTATTTTCTAGAAATGAAATACTATGAATTGAAACACTTCAATTCAGAAGAAAAACATATAGAAATACCTTATGTAAGAATAACTGAACATCTTATGTATAAGAATAACATAGATCTTATATAAAATTTTCTGATATTAAGTTGTGCTGGGTAATCCACATTTGCACACACAGATTAGGTGTTTTTTTTTTTTTGATGTAGCAAAGTTATTTAAATAAGGCCCATTATGAGAGTTTCTCTTCTGTGAGATGTAGAAAACTGGAGCAGCAACTATTAAAAACCTTATCTTTTGATTTCAAGTGGCAATAAATAAAAGTGCTTAATTCCATGCATTTCCTTTCATTCCACTTGAGAAATAAAGATTGCCATTGAGAAATGAATACACACATGAGGCTCAGAAACAGACTTCATCTTACTTCTACTCCTCATGTGAGCCTATCAAAATCACTCATCTCTGCAATTAAGTTTCTTCCCTGTTAAGGAAGGTATAATTACATTTCCCATTTCTTCTTATACTAAAATACAATAATACAAACTCTTAAGAAATGAACTAAATTAGATTTTTCCTGATAATATTAGGCTTTATATTTAAAAATAACTTAACAATATTAGACTCTTGTTAGTATTTTATCTGAATCTATCTTTGAATAGATATTGTGTCAATACAAATGGTGAATTGATGTAATTGAATAGAGGCCACTAGGTAATTTTGCCTTCTTTGAGTGCAGATAGAACAGATACTTTTCATGAAAGTAATCTTGAGTTCTCATTTTGATTTGAAGTCCTGTAAAAATATATTTTTTATTTCTTAATAGTTTGTGCTATCATTTTCAAGGCCCATAAGCTATCTCCCTTCGGTTCATTTTA
Source organism: Dasypus novemcinctus (assembly GCF_030445035.2). NCBI lineage: Eukaryota > Metazoa > Chordata > Mammalia > Cingulata > Dasypodidae > Dasypus > Dasypus novemcinctus. Next base: position 71,490,018 of record NC_080675.1, on the reverse strand, counting down.
ATACTGAGAGTATCAAATTTTGCTCTTCATTTTTAGATGGAATGCATGGAATAGTATTTACTCTTAATCTGTTTTTTTGGAATACAGATTTGCAGTGCATAACTGACCCCAACCTTGATGTGAAAACTTAAACCAATCTTTATGTATTGATTGACTTTTTTCTGCAGATTTATAATTAGATCCTCTACTCTGGGGTGCATCTGATACTCTCTGAAGGGAGTAGGGGTAAACAACAATATTCTAAATGCCAAGGTACTTCATCCCTCTGACTTGCTCTCAGATGAAGAGTTTGCTTCACAAATTCTCATTTTCACACCATTAATTTGACAATCTTAAATCCTCCCATCCTTAAGTTTTGTTGCTGTATCCTTGTTACTCTCTTTTGCTGTCAAAGGCCAGTTCTGCTTCAGATAATCTTCCCTGTTTCCTCTCTCCTCTTCAAGAATGCCATTCCTTTGTTTAATCTTTCTCAGGGGTTAGCATTCTCTCCCTCATATGCTGAATCCTCACATTTTTCAAGTTCAAATAATTGTAAATTTCTGTGTCTACTGGATCAAAACAGGAGTTTTTATTTTTCATTTATGATTCTTCACATTAGTAATCTGTTGATCCTGGCTAAATTAATGAGACATGAAGGGAGGCCACACATCCGTCATTCATGTTTGGATTATTTGTGAGCCGAAACCTCACAGACATGCTGTTTTGATAGCTTTTGAGATCAGGTTTAGTAAATATTGCCACACACTTTAGAGTCCCCTATCTCTCTGGAGCTGCTATAAAAAGATTAAATGTCTGAATTGAAAAAGACTTTTGTCTAGAATCAAGGGACATATATACCAGGTGATAGAGGCAACTATTACTAATATTATTTGAAATTACTGCTTTCAGCCTTTAAAAAACAGGAAATTTTTATTTCCCTGCCTTTAGCATGGCTACAGTACTATCTGAATTGAATACTCCTAGAATGTTGACTGGCATATCAAACGTCTTGCAGATATTAGTTAGGTTGACACATAGTGCTTCCCTATCTCTGGACAAGTACGGAAACATGCCCAGAAAACAAATATGGAAACTTTTTGTTAGTAGGCATAAATTTGTGTTTATAATTTACCAAGACTAAGTTGTTGGGTTTTTGCATGTTTCATTTTGTTTTGTTTAAGACTTATTATGATAAACTTTAAATACATATAAAAATATAGAAAAATAGATAATGAACTTCCTTGTAACTATGAAACAAATTTCATCAATTACTCCACTGCCTCTTCTGAACTAATTTGAAAATCTAAGCATCATATAATCTCAACTTACAGTATTTTTAGTATATGCTCTCAAAGTTTAAAAACAACTTACACTATAACTTTAAAAATAGACAAAGTACCCTTTGTACTCTAGAAAAATAACACTATTTCTATAGCAACTCCACATATATAGGTATTGTTCTAATTACCCTGATTATATAGTGTTTTCATAATTGATTTGTTCAAACTATGGTCCAAAGTCCCCACACTCATTTAGTTAATATGTATCTTCATTTTTTATCTCCTTTTACTTTATAATATTTTTAGTATATATAAATGGTAAGTATACAGTTTAATGAATTAGTACAAAGTAGACAGCTATATGGTCATCCAATAAATAATCAATTGTGCACCAAAATCATCTTTATGCCTCCTTCCCTAAAAGGTAACAGCTATTCTAACTTCTACTATGATAGATAAGTTCTGTACTTATACAACAATTTCTATAAAGTATATTTCCAGGAGAGAATTGGGTAATAGCATAAGTATATATTCAACCTTAGTATAAATTACCACTTTTTTTCTCAGTGTTTGTAACAAAATATATTGCCAACAGTAAGTAGTATGTGAAAAGTTCAGTTTCTACCTTGCCTCAACAATCCTTACGGTTTTGCCATATTTTTAAATTTGTCATTCTATTGGATATGCAGTGCTATCTAATTTGGTTTAATTTACATTTCTCTGATCACTAATGAATTTAAACATTTGGAAATCCATTTTTCCTGCTCAAGTCTTTTGTACATATTTTTATGGTGAAGCTTCTGTTGGCCATGTGTATTGCAAAAGTCTTTTCCCATTCTGTGGTTTGCCTTTTCACAATCTTAATTGTATTTTTCAATGAACAGAGGTTCACAATTTAATATAGTCCAATTTATCATTCATTTCCTTTATAAGTAATAAATTTGGGCCATGTGTATAAGAACTTTTCCCTTCTCCAGTTAGAGATTATCGTCTAGAAGTTTGTTTTACCTTTCATATTTAGAGCAATTAATATGGTGTAATATTGTATTTAAGTTTCATTTTTATCCACATGGATATTCAATGATATCACAACTACGTATTGAAAAGAGAAATTTTCCCACTGTTTTGCAGCATTAGGTTTGTATATATTTGTATGTTTATTTCAGCACTCTTCATTCTGTTACACTGGTTCTTCTGTCCAGTCCTTCATTAATTTTACACTGTCATAATTACTGTAGTTTTATACAAGTACTAGATTTCTGTTACATGAGTTCTCCAGCTTTTTATTCCAAAATTATCCTGGATCTTCATGTCCCTTTGCATTTCCATGGAAATGTTGCATTTCCATGTGAATGTAAATTGTCAATTTCCATGAAAAAAGAAAGAAAAATCCACCAACAACTTACTAGAATCACCCTGAATCTATAGATTAATAAAGAGAGAAATGACAGCTTTGAATCCTGAGCCTTCAAATCCATGAACATGGAATATCCTTGCATTTATTCAAGTTTTCTTTCAATTTTCTCCATAATTTCAGAGGGGTTTGTTTAGAGGCTTTGTAACATCTTTCATATAGATTTATTATGCATTATTCCAGTAAAGTCTTTTATAGAAGTGTTGACATTGAGTATTTTTATTGCTTTTCTGATCTCAAGAAGATATCTTTCAAATATTTCACCATAAATATAGTGTTTTCTATAAGTTATTTGTATTTTTTAAGACAATAAATCCTTTTTCCTTATATTACTATAAAGATTAAGGATCTTAAAATTATAAATGAGGTGAAATTTTATCATTTTTTTCTGATACACTGAGATAATCATGATTTTTATCCTTTATTCTGTTGTTATTGCTTTTAATTTATTTTAAATCTTAAACCAAACTTCAATTCTTAGAAAAACTATGCAACTTGATCAAGTTGTACCGTGCTTTTGATATTTGTTGAATTCAGTTTGCTATGTTTGTGCTTAGGAGTCCCTGCATTTATATTCAAGTGATTTTTGCAATAAACTTTTCCTATTTTAACTTTTAAGATTTAACATCTAATCAGTGCAGTTCTAGTAAATTAGCTGCAAACTGTTTTCTCCTTTTCTCTTCCCCAGAAGTGTATACATAAGATTGGTTTTATTTTCACTTAAATAATTTTGAAGAATTTATTGGCTAAATCATATGATTCTGAGAAATTTATTTTTCTACAAATTCATTTTTTATTATTTATATGACCCTTCAGATTTTTAAATTCTTCTCAGGTCAGTTTGGTAAATTGTATTTCTAGATTTTTTTAAAAGAAAAATCATAGATTTACAGGAAAATCATGTAAAAAGTGCAGTTCTTATATGACCCTCCTCCCTACACTTAATTAGCACTTTGTATTAGTATGGTACGTTTGATACAACTAGTGAAGCAATATTATTATAATTATACTATTAAATGTAGTCCATAGTTTGCATTAGGGTTCACTGTTTGTGTTATTCAGTTCTGTGTTTTTAAAATTTTTACTTTTATTCTGTAACATATATACAACTTAAAATTTTAAACCAGACCTATAATAGTTTGATCACTCATTCTTCATTTATTAACTGAAATACCCCTGTAATGAAAATCTTAGAATCATCAACCATTCTACTTATGGACAGATGATATATGACAGGAAAGATAAATGCTTCATTATTTCATTTCAGTTACCAATTATTATTGACTAAGATTTTCTAAGTATTCTTCAGTGAGACTTTTGTTAGTGTATATATGTATATTATTAGGAAATTATAAATTTAAAATATTTGTTATGTTCAACCCATTTCCATTAATATTCCTTGTGAGCTTCATATTTCCTATCTGTTGAGCAGGTTACTCATAGTGTAATTTTTACATGATTTTATTAGTTTTTGATCATCCCTGATCTATAATATAACAAGATATATGAGTATCAACTTGTACATTTTATGCTTCATTTTAGTGTTGCCTTTATTACAAAGCATTTGGTTAACGTTTTTTGCCCCCCCCCCCCCGCCCCTGCAGCTTGCTTGCTGTCTGCTCTCTGTGTCCATTCACTGTGCGCTCTTCTGTGTTTTCACTTGTCTCCCTTTGGGTTCTGTCATCTTGCTGAGTCATCTCTCTGTGGTGCTTGGGGGTCAGGCTGCACTCCACTGGCACTTGCAGGTGAGCCTGCCTTCAGAAGGAGGCCCCAGGATGTGAACCCAGGGCCTCACATATGGTAAACAGGAACCCAACTGATTGAGCCACAGCCTCTTCCCCATTTGGTTAACTTTTATTGTTTTTTATTTGATTTAGTTTTGTTTTATATTTATGTGATACATTCATGGTTTTCCAAAGTAAAATTCTTAGAACATTTTGGCTTCTTTTTTCTTTTTTTTAACATCTCTATTTTTGTCTTTTCTTCCCAAGTGGTATTTTAAATTTCTTTCTTGAATAACTATATTTCCAAGATTTCTTACAACTCATCATCTCATCTTTAAAAACATGCTAGAAAAGTACAGTGCATGTTCAAAAAGACTGTGAGTATATAGTTTTTCTGAAGACATTTATTTTTATACAATGTCAATCATCAATAACTTCCATTCAGTTGATTTTCTCTTGGCTGTGTCTTATTTTGTGCACAACAGTGTGCAGCAAATTAACTGAAGCAAATTTTTAGCTTCTATAAATTTACAATCTAGTAGGAAGGTAAAAGAAATGTGCAAATGTGTAAAACAATTTAATTAAATGGATTATTTTCTGTTTTTAACACTCTTTCATTCATTCCTCACATCTATCTTATTTCCCTGGCAAATTCTTCAATTAACAGCTCTCAATTCTACCTCCTCCAAGTTGCTTTATCATTAATTGCCTCCTTTCGAAGTCACATTTTCCATGGCTATATTTCTTCTGGTTTCTCCCCTTCAGCGAACTTATTCTTTACTGTACTATGATACTGCTGATACTGTAACTCTCTCCCTCTCTTTCTTCTCTTTTAAAAGAATTGTCCATCCTTACTGTTCTTTTTTTCCGCTACCTACTCAATCATTATTCTCTTAGATTGTGGCTATTGCCCTTATCTTTCAACTGAATCTCCTACAGCTTTATAAGTAACCAAGATTCCAAAATTCAACGGGTTCTATACTAGCACACATTCTTCTTTCTTATCTTAATTTTTATACTGTTCTGCTTTTGAAAAAAAGTATCATTATGTTAATTACTCCTCCATATTTCAATGAAATTAAACACATATTCATTGAGTGACTGGCTTAATTGTTCTAAGTAAGAAAGTTTAGGGAATGTGAAAATGAATTGTAAAAACAGTCTCCAATATCACAGATATGCATATTGCAGGTAGTAATAGAAGTGCAAGATAATTAAAATACAAAGTAAAACATATGTTTAAGAAGTCATAAAAATTATAGAAAACCTAAAACACAGTCCATGGTTAATTCCCCAACATAGAAACCCTGTGTAGATAGTCACAAGAATTAGTCCTTGACCTTATTTTAATGTTGTAAACTTGGAATTAAATGCTGGTTTATGCTTTCAACTTTTGCTTCTAGAAAATTTTGACAGGTCTTTAAATATCTAACTCTGAAATTTCCTTAGAGTGTCAAACTCGGATTTATAGTCAACTTTTAGACACTTTCACCAGGATTTCTAACATATATATAAAATCTACACAGTAAAAGCTTAATTCATCCTCTTTCTTCCTCAATATAACACCCCTCCTGAATTTCTTTTTATTGATAGTGGTGTCCCCCCCCCCAAAAAAAAATTCAAAATGCTCTTCACTCTTTGATAATTCCTTCTCTGTTATGCCCCATAGCACCTCAATTATCAATTGTTTTTGCTAATAGTTATTATTTTTATCCCTTTGCCTACTCTTTACTCTTCCCAGTGCTATTTACTTGAATTGAGATCCTTTTACCTATTATACACATAAATAAGTTCAGCAAGATTTCTGGATATAAGATATACTCAGAAAAATTACTTATACTTCTATATACTAACAAAGAACATGCCAAACTAAGAATAAAATTGAAAACACAATACCACTTCTAATTACTTCAAAGAAAATTAAATATTTAGGTATATAGCTAACTAACAAGTATAGAATCTAAGTCCTGAGAATTAGAAAATGATGAAAATACTCAAACCATACTTAAATATGGAAGGTATACCATGCCTAGTGATTGGAAGATTCAACATAGTAAAGGCATTTGTTTTTCCCAAATTGATGTACAGATACAACTCACTTGCTATAAACACCTCAGCAATATTTTATGCTGACAAATGCAAGCCTATTCTAAAACATATGGAAGAGCACAGGACTTAGAATACCTAAAATAGCTTTCAGAAAGAATAAACTTGAAGGAATCATACCATTTAATATTAAGAATCATTATATAGCTATAGTAATAAGGATAGTGTGTTTTTTTATTGAGGGATAGACATATAGGTCAAAAAATGGTTAACAGTGATATATCTAAAACATGGAATTACTGACACATGCAGCAACTTAGATGGATCTCAATAAAATGATCATGAATGAAAAAAACTGATCTCAAAATGTTACATATGGTATGATTTCATTTATATAACATTCTTGAAATGACACAGTTACGGAGATAGAGAACAGCTTGGAGTATTGGGTTGTGGTATAAGCGAGGTGTCTGTGGTTGTTAATGGGAATATGAAGCATCTTTGTGATGGAATTTATCTGTGTCTTGATTTTGGTCACAGTCATAGAAGCACACATCATAAAAATTCATAGAACTAAATATGTACACGCACACACACACAGTCCGTGTAAAACTGGTGAAACCTGAATAAGGTCTTTGGATTGTATCAGTACCAATTTTCTGCAAGATGTTATCATTGGAAGAAACTGCATAAAGAATATATGGGCTTTCTCAATAATATTTCTTAAAACTTCATACAAATCTGTAATTTTCTCAAAACAAAATGCTAAAACTGTACTTTATTTGTATGTAAATAAAATGAGTGCCAAAAATTTAAGGTAATCATGTAGATCTAAATAAACTAATATGAGAACAGGCTCAAAATAAGCTTGGAACACATGCACATACACATATACATACGTTAATCAATTGCAATAGCTACTTAATTGCCCTCTTACATAATGGCACTTATGTTATTTTCTATGAGCTAGGTTCTGATAAATTTTAGTTTGTAAATTTTCACTTTACTATTGGAAGTCCATATTTTAAGATCTGGCTTTAAGTCACCCTCAATCTGGCCACAACCTGCCCAATCATTGAACATTTGTTTCTTACATAAATTTCTAACAATTCAAATAAATTACAATACTTCACACTCCAGTGGCTTTTTCTTCTTTTTTTTTCTATCTCTTTCTACCTCTGCACACATTCTTATTTCAATGGTGCTACAAGTATCTGACTCTTTTTTTTAACTTCATACAGTATGGTTCCATTCTACAAGTTGAAGTGTTGAGGAAATATTAATTTAATGACTATACATACTCCTCTAAATTGAAGATAGTGGAGAGAACAGTCTGCACTAATGGCTGTATCATTAATAGGCTAATTGAGAAGGAAGAATGAAGAAAATACAAAGAGAAGAGATAAAGTGAAGGTCTTTACCATGTTAAAAGTTTGTGCTGAAGCCCAGCTCCTTCCCTGTTCCAAGCATTATGTTATAGACCTTTATATTATTATAATAATATTTGTCTTTTTTCTTTAGTTAGTTTGCATAGGATTCTTTTACTTCCACTCCACATAAAAGAGTGTAGTTAATACAATGAACTTGTTACTTGCTAACAGTGCATCTATAGGTATATTATAAACTTTCTAAACTTGGGTGCCTTATCTATAAAATGATGATAGTCATAAAGAACTAACTTTTAAGATTTTTTTTTGTGGATGCAGATTAAATAGTGTTTTCCTCAATAAAATAAGTCCTAAATTTCAGAAATGGTGTCTTTGTCAACTTTATATGCTAATAAACTTGGTAGAGTATAGACACATGTGCCATAACATGTGCAATTCCTTACAGACCAAACTTGGTTCTTCTCCAGTGTCATTTCTTAGAGTCATACTTGGTTTTATTGTCAATTGTCATGCAAATCCATTGAGAAATGGAATAGTTTTCTTTTTGTTTCTTGGCCAGGAATCACTTGATTCTAAAAGTCTTATGGGAAGACAAGCAAAGCTGGAAGTCAAATGCACATACAATGATGGTGGAGAAAGAGAGAAAACGAGAGCAAATCTCACTTATTTTAAGAGAACTTTGAGTATCTGACTAATTTATAAATCTTTAAGAACTCATTCTAGTATTTTTATTATTACAAATGCTGAGTAAATATTCACCAAATAAATGCATAAATTTCTTCTAAGAAGTTTAAAGCTGTAGTAACTATCTTTGCTTCCATTTCCCTTGGCTAGAAAATCAACAGTGATAATGAAAAAATCTAGTAAATGAATCCCTGGAAATATAACAAATTATTATTTGAGCATTAAGTTACATCAATTCTATGTGAATAGGTATATGTTTTATGCATCTTTTATCCACAAATCTAAGATTGAGGTTTGGCAAGTATATCTGGACTATGTGAATCTGGCTATGTTCTAAATATAGAAGTCTATAGGTTCTATTTATATATTCTTCAAAATATGTGATTCTTAAAATATATTAATGTCACATAATCAACTGAAACATTCCTTTCAAATATAGGAAGCTAATAGTGATGCATCTGAATCATCCTTTATATATTTATATTATCCTTTACTGAGTCACAAAGAAAAAATATATATATTTGTACATTTCCCTACCACCCATATGTATGTGTCACCTTCTTAATGTGGCTAAGAGTTGAAACTCACCTCTTCATTGGTCAAAGATTTTGGGTTTGATAGTGAAAAGCTGTTGAACTAGGGGAATGTCAGGGGATGAATGATTCCTCTAGGTTCTTGGCTATGTTACATAAAAGAATTTATGAGCATGCTGGTTTAGTTAGGCTAATGAAAAGAATTTATTTAGAATTGGGAGAAAAGAAGAGAGTTTATTGAGACATGGGAGAAAAGAACAGTTTTACACACTGAGATAGTGATGAAGGCTCCTCTAGACCAAGAGAGCATTTTGGGCTTGTGGGGTTATCTTTATTAAGCTATTATCTTTATTAAGCTATTATTTACTTCAAACTTTCCTAATGTTCTGGGAGGAGCACCAGAAGCAAGATGGAGGGTGAAATCTGTGAGGGTTCAGCCATCTTCTTTCCTCTTAAGGCTCTGTGGGTCCAGCTTCTTCTGGTTTCAGCTATAGGCTGGCATGGGGCTTGTCTCCCTTCCCAAGGTTCATTTCTTTCTGAACTCAGCTGCTCTGTTCTCTTCCCAAGGTCAGCTGTAAACTATCTCAGGGTTCATCTGTCTCTGAGACACAGCATCAAAATTAAGTTCGCTCCTCAGCTGTGTCTTTTTCTGTGTTCTGTGTATCTACTTCCCTGGGTCTCCTTGACTGAATGCCCATTTATATAGCCCCCAAAGGAGATGGGGATTCAAACTGAGCCCCTGCTGATGTGGTTGAATCAAAGCCCTAATCTTAACATAATTTAATCAAAGGCATCTCAGCTGAATTGAATACAATAAAAAGGTATCATTCTCAGAGGAACAGACCAGTTTACAAACATAAGCAATATCTCTTTCTGGAATTTATAAATAATATCAAACTGTCATACCCCACCTTTTAGTTCCCCAAGGGGCCAATGGTGAGGCACCTTGAGTGTATACAGGGCTTTCGCTTGACCCCGAATGAGATCTCATTCCAGTCCCGTTCCAAGTGGGATTCTTGCGGGGTCCTTCAGGCAGCCATCTTGGTAGCAGGCTTTCCCTCAGGGGGTTTCCAGATGGGGTTTCATGGCCACATGTTTCATGGCCATGACTATCTGCCAGGTCTTAGACTCATCTTCCCTTTTCCTAAACTAACCTGCCTCACTGTTCTTATATATTTCACTGCACTTGACATTAGAAATAGCAAATTGAAAATGTCAATAAAATTGATAGTTGTTAACTGAACACCATCTTCTCTGTTTTATACATTCTTAGAAAATGTAATTTAGGCAGAAGTAAGAGACACATCACTACATATCTGCTTCTCCATTTATCACAGCAAACAATGTAAGATATGCTTAAGCACATATCAACTTCTGCAAATAATCATTTAAAAAGGATTTAGGCACATTTCTACAAGAACATAGTACCATGGGGATCATCATGACCAATTCTCTCAAAATATTATATTTCATTTTAAGTTATAAAGCATTATTAAAATCTGACCACTTTTACATAGCATATATACCATCATTTTAAAAGTTCCCAACATATACTCTGGAAACCAGCTTCCCTAACCAAAAAAACATACATCAAGTTTTTCAAGTCAAACCAACTCCCCTTTCATAATATTCTATAGAGCTAAGATTGGGAATCTTAGGTATCACCTTTACAATAATTTATTTTCAACACTAGTGATAACAGCATGAAGGCACAGCTGATTGTGAAGATATTAGGAAAAGTGTTAACATACCTTTAGGCAACTTGGCAACTTTTTGAAATGCTAATGACAACCCCTTCTGTTACCTTGGAATTCATTCTTACTAAATTCCACATCAAGGTATATAAAGCAACCATCTGTGAACACAGAAATATGAAATCAAAATGATGCAAACTGTGAAAACAGATTTATCCTCTACTTTTTATTTCAATTTGTTTTTCCTACCTCATCTGGACCCCAAGGAAGTGGAGAAAAATGTAGATTCCTACCAATCCATATAAAAATAGCACTTTTAATGTGTTAATGGATTGTACACAAGACTAAAGATAAAGTAATTCATTGTTTCTATACTTTCTCTGTAAAATTTCAGAGAAGCAGAGTGATAGCTCAGAGGGAGGTAGCTAATATTTTTGTGGAAAGACTCTATGATATTCTCTACCTGAAATTTGGTTATTGAGCCACATGAGTTTCAAGTCTCTGAAAACCTGGAGTGATCCTGACAAGTCTGTGAATAGGAAAATGAGGACTACGCCTTGGTTTTTGTCATCTAGTTGGGGAATTTCTATCCAATAAAAAAAAATCTGTTAAAAACAAATTCTAAATTAATTTTAGAACATTGTCAAAAATTGCTTTTTAAGGTTTCACTTCTTAATTATATTTAGAAGTCCAGGCATTTAGAAATCCTTTCTATACCAATTTCTCTTTTAGTTCGCTACAGAAATGGGTTGGCTTTTTTATGGGAATTTATTGAGGGTAAAATTTTAAAGTTCTGGGGCTGTGAAAATGTCCAAATCAAGGCATCATTAGAGATGCTGTCTTATCAAAGTTTGGCTGCTAGATCCTGAACTGATGCCATGTAGCAAGAGAAAATGGTAGGTCTGCCAGTCTCTTACTGCCTTCTTCTTCAGGTCACCTTCTGTTTCATATTGGAGCTGTTCTGTGTTCCTAGTCTCTTGGAAGCCTTGTTGCTTCAGCCTCTCCACTGATTCAAGACTCTTTCTCAGTTTCTTGGGGTTTCTCTGTCTTTATGCAGGTGTAGGCAATCCTGGAGTCCTCTATGAATGGCAGGGTGAAATGGCAGCTGTGTTTGTGGGAGAGAAAGTAGAGTGAGGCCAAAAGTTTCTGATTGGGTCAATCTCACTGTGAATCTCATTCCAAAAATGTCAGATTTTTTTTTGCCCTTTTGTCACTTTTTACCAAAAGAATTCTTGGACCTTTTACTCTCTAAAGTGTGGGTATCATAACTTGATTTGATTCGTGGTAGAAACTCACTAAATGTTAGTTATCATAGAGATTATTACCTAGTAAGAGTAGTAGCTATTTTTATTTAGCATACTGTTATTTTCTTTTAAAAAGACATATTTATTCTTAGCATTTAAACAAAGAATATGTAAAGTATTGTAGAAAAATTTAGTAGGAAGAAAAGGAGCAGAATATTGGGAAAAATGAAGATAAGTGTGCAGTGGAAAGCATATTGCCTGAAGGGGTTACATTTTGAGTAGTGATATTAGGGTAAAATAGGTATAAATTGGTGAAAATGCAGTCTTTCTCCTCAAGACACTTTCAGGGAAAGGCATACCAATAAAATGATTGGCATAACCATGGTGCAGTAGGAATACACAGAAGGGACACAATCTCTTTGAGGTGTGTGTGTGTGTGTAGGTCCAGTGGTCAAACAGTTTCTAAGCAGCAATAAGGGAGAAAATACAGGATTGGCATCCCACACTTGCATAGATTTGGACCACTGTGACAAGTATCCAAATGGATTTACACAGTTTATTACCTATGACACAGCAAGCAGGATAAGGTCCATGTTTTCATTAGCCCGTATGGACCCCAAAATGCATTAGAGCAATACAGAGGCAGACGCAAGTGAATGTTACAGACACAGTGGCTCTATGTTGCATCTGAGGAGCACTAAGCTTAGAAAACTCCAAATCTTAAAAGAGATCTGCTGGAATATCTGCTTATCCTCTTCTCTTATTTTTATTCAGAGTAGGGAGGAAGAGGTCTTTATCTTTACTGTACTGGAATATCTTTAGGTATGGAAATACAACTGAACAAATTGGCTACTAATTGCTAGAAATGAAGAAACATGACAGATTGATAAAGAATTATCTCCTAAAATTGGGACAATTCTGGGCAGCCTTCCTAGAAGAAATGCAAGCAAAATTTGAAGGATGGGTGAAATTTGTTCAAGAAGATGATGGATACACATATTCCAGTAAAAACAGAATGAGCATGTAGATAGAATGCATTGGTAGATTATGTTGAAAAGTTATCTATTCATGGACAGCACTTGTGCTGCCTTCAAACTATATGTATCCCATGTTCTTATAAAACTCTTTTCATTCATGATAGATGAAATTTGGTTTTCCACTTTACTGTCACTGTGTGTCAAATTCTCATGTATTGATGAAGAATTTTGATATATGACATATGGGTTCTTTATCTCAAGTCAGGACAATTTCCCCATTGAGTTTTATATTCTTACAGAATCATGCATCATGATAAATTCCATTTTTAACCTCTTTAAATCCAAACCATTGCAGTTGTACTTTATTTCATCTTCTCAAATACATAGCCATAAACTATATATAACATCACCAGCAGTTGCTCATTTCTACAGTTGAACTCAATATCTACAATCTATTAGAGCAAAGTTTCACAGTTTGACAGAGCTGAACCTTGTTAATTCAGAATTTTTCATGAAACAAGTTTTATTTCCTGTTTGAACAAGAGATAATTCAATGAATTTTTCCATCTAAATAATAGCAGCATTCAGAAGAAATGTCCATTAAACTATCCAATTGAAAAACTACAGTTTACATAAAACTTTTTTTATTTTTTATTTTATTTATTTATTTTTAAGATTTTTATTTTATTTCTCCCCCCATACCTCCCCCCCCAGTTGTCTGTTCTCTGTGTCCATTTGCTGCGTGTTCTTCTTTGTCCGCTTCTGTTGTTGTCAGCAGCACAGGAATCTGTGTTTCTTTTTGTTGCATTATCTTGTTGTGTCAGCTCTCCGTGTGTGCGGTGCCATTCCTGGGCAGGCTGAATTTTCTTTTGCACTCGGCAGCTATCCTTGCGGGGCACAATCCTTGCGTGTGGGGCTCCCCTATGCAGGGCACACCCCTGCAGTGGCACGGCACTCCTTGCGTGCATCAGCACTGTGCATGGGCCAGCTCCACAAGGGTCAAGGGGGCCTGGGGTTTGAATCACAGACCTCCCATGTGATAGGTGGATGCCCTATCCATTGGGCCAAGTCTGCTTCCCTACATAAACTGTTGAAAAAATATGATTAGCCTAAGGAGAAAGAAAAAGAAAAGGAAATAATGAAGTTTTAAATAATATTAAGTGAGGAAAATTACTATATGTAGAATAAAAGAATGAAAGTAGATAAACATTCAAAATCAAGAAAACAATAAAAAATAAAACAGAAAGATGACCCTAAAACTAAATTCAAAATGATTAGTAAAACATTAAAGACTATTAATAGTTAAAGGTGCTGGGAACTGGAAAATATTACTACCCTAATTAATGCAAAAGAAAGAAAAATAAATATGTATTAGGAATGAAAGATGATCTCTCCTTCAACTTTTTAGATAATGACAAATTAATAATTTCAAAATGTGTTTTTCTTTCAAATATTTAAATGAAATGGAAACACACTTTTTTAAGCTGTGTGACTTTAGACAAGTCATTTAACCTTTTCATGCTTCATTTCCTTTATCTAAATGTGAAGATATTAACATCAAAATTTTGAGCAATTTGTACAGCTCCTTGACCTTAAGAGTTATTCAGTATATTGAAATTAGTGACAATAATAAACAAATTTAACCCATTTATTTATGTTTTGTAAGTTGTTTATTCTTGGGAAAGTTTTTTAAAAAATTATTGAGGTATAATTAAAGTACAATAAATTACATATTTTGAGACTGTATATTTTAATAAGGTATATGTATATATCCATGAAACCATCACTAAAATCAAGATAATGAATACATCCATCATTTCCCCCAAATTTCTTCATTTGTCTTTGCAATTTCTTCTTATTCCTTCAAGCATCACCCTCACCAACTTATCCCTAAAAGATTTTCTATTACTATACTTTATCTTACATTTTCTAGAGTTTTATATAAATGAAATCAATCTTTTTGTCTGGTCTCTTCCATTTAGCATAATTTTTTGAGATTCATCTATATTGTCACACATCTTAATAGTCATTTGCATTTATTTCTGTGCAGTATTACATGTATGGATACACAATGTTTTATCCATTCACAAATAGATGGGTACCTGGACTGTTCCAAAATTTCAACTATTACAAATAAGGATCCTGTGAACATTTTTGCACCATTTCTTTTGGAATATGTATTTTCCTTTGTCCTGGGTAATTCATAGAACTGAAATTGCCAAACTGTTTTCAAAAGTGGCTGTCTATTTACATCCCTGTAAGTAAATGAGTTCTAGTTCCTTTACATCCTGGCTAAACTTGGTACGATCAGTCTTTTTAATTTTAGCCATTCTCATAGGTGTGTGCTTGTATCTTGTTTTTAACTTTCTTTTCCCAATAACTAATGATGTTGAACATTTGTTCATGTGCTTTTTTCTTGTCCATATATCTAGTTTAGTAAAATGTCTTTCAATGCTTTGTCCATTATTAAAGCAGGGCTGTTTTTCTTTTTGAATGGAGCTATTTTTCTGGTTACTGAGTTTTGACATTCAATCCTATCTGCAATTTCCAGGTAAATGCCCTATACTATATATTTAATCTACAAATATTTTCTCCTAGCCCGAGGCTGCCTTTTCCATTTTCTTATCAATGTCTTTCAAAGAGCAAAACATATGAATTTTGATTAATTCCAATTTGTCAATTTGTTGTTTTATGGATTATGTTATTCATGTTTTATCTTTATGACCTAGTCAAAAATCACAAAAATATTCTCTAGGAGTTTTATCAGTCTGCCTTTTATATGTAGGTTTGATGAAATATTTTTAGTTATTTTTGCATATTATATGAATTATGGATCAAAGTTCTGTTCCCATTTCTTTTTTTTTTTTTTGCATATGGATATCATCTATTTTCAAACCAATTGTTAAATGTTTGTTTTTTAAATTTCCTTGCATTTGAATTGATAGTCACTGTCCATATTTGTGTTGGTTTATTTCTGAACTATATTTTATTTTTTTAATCTATTTGGCAATGTTCATGCCAATGCCACATTCTCGGATGATTCAAAATCAGGCAGTATTAGAATTCTAACTTCTCTCTTCTTTTTCCAAGTTGTTTTGGTTCTTTAGATACCTCAAATTTAATTATGATTTTTTGCATCAGTTGGCTCATTTTTACAGGAATGTCTTCTGGGATTTTGAATTGTAATGTATTGAAGATATTGATTAACCTGGGAAGAAATGACACCTTAATATTAAATCTTCTGACCAATGATCATTATATATTCTCTTTTCTTAGGTGTTTTTTAATAGCTATATTGAGATATATCTCACATACCATACAATTCACCAGTTAAAAATCAATTCACTGATTTTTAATGTATTCACAATTACGTGCACCATTGCAATCAATTTTAAATCATCTTTGTCACCCCACAAAGGCCACAATCTTTAACTATCATACTCAATTTTATATTTTGTTTTGTGTGTTTTTCTTTTAATTTTTCACACATTATACAATATATCCAAAGTGCATACTCAATGACTCTCAGTATAATCACAGAGTTTTACACTATCCTCAAAAGAAAAATCCTATATATGGCAGTTTGATATTATTTATGAATTCCAAAAAGAGATATTGATTATATTTGCAAATTAGTCTGTTTCTCTGGGCAGGATACCCTTTGATTGTATTAAATTCAGCTGAGACACCTGGTTAAATTATGTTAAGATTAGGGCTTTGATTCAATCATATCATTGAAGTGCAACTCAATACTGAGCCCCAGACCCACTGGGTTGATAAAACAGAGTCACACGGAAGTAGACACACAGAGAAGGTACACACAGGATCCTGTGGCCCCAGGAAAGCGAGATGAGCCTGATATCTTACAGATTACATTGTAAAGAAAACAGAGCAGCTGAACCCAGAAAGAAACTAGTCCTGGAGGAAGAGAGATGAGCCCTATGCCATGCTGCAGTTGAGATTGGAAGAAACTGGGACCACAGAGTCTTAAGAGGAAAGAGGAAGGCTGAACCCTCACAGACATACCTGCCATCTTGCTTCAACAAGTGGCAACAGATTTTGGGTGAGAAAGTACCTCTTATGGTACCTTGGGTTGGACTCTTTAGGGCCTGGTAACTGTAAGCTTCTACTCTAAATAAATAACCTTTATAAAAACTAGCAGATTTCTACTATTTTGTGTCAGCACCCTTTTGGCTGACTAATACACCATACAACCTGTTTCAGTTTACTAAATGCTGCCCAAGCAATACACAGAAATGAGTTGGCTTTTACAATGGGTTTCATTAGGTTAAAAACTTACAGTTCTGAGGCTGAAAGTGTCCAAATTAAGATGCCATCAGAGATGTTTTCTCACTGAACTTCAGCTGTGGGTGGCATATGGCAGGGCACAATGGCAGCGTCTTCCAGTCTCTGTCTTCTCCAGGCTCACTTTCTTCCAAGCTGCAGCTGTGTGCAATCAAGCACATGGCAGTATCCACTCATTTCTACACTCTCTTCCAGACTTCAGCTTCTGGCTTCCTCAGCTCCAGGGTCTTCTCAGCTTAGGTATTCCTCTCTGTTACTGAAGCATTTTGCTGTGTGTGTGGCTTTTGATTCCTCTGCTTATCAAAGACTTCAGTAAGAGGATTAATACCCACCCTTGGTCATACACTACCAAAGATACCTAATCAAAAAGAAGGTTCCTTAACTGAATCTAATCAGAAGGTCCCATCTACAGTATGTTTACATGCACAGAATGGATTATCTTTAAGAACAGATTTTTCTGGGGTCCACAAAAGACTCATACAGCCATAAACCCTTGTACCTTTTATTGTTGACCCTTAGCATTTCCCTTTGTTACCAATGTGAAAAAATATTACAATATTATTGTTAACTCTAGTCCATAGTTTATATTTGTTGTATTTCCCCCATTTATCTCCATAATATTAATACCTTATAAAAATTAGGAATGTTTTTTCCAGATCTGGGAAGAACACTCTTGTATTTGTACTATTAACTATATTCCTTATCCACCAACTGGTTCACTATATTATATAATCCCAACTTTATCCTCTAGCTGTCATTCTTTTGACAATTACAATGCAAGATAACCCCTTTCAGCCACAAACACATTTCTAAATCAGCAGTGCTAGTTAGTCTCACTGCAATGTGTTATCATCAACTATATTCATTTCCAAGCATTTATAATCAAGCTTATTAAAAATTCTACAGACACTAAGTATCAGTTCCTCCTTCCCAATCATCACTCAATCTCCTGGTAATCTATTCTTTACATTTCAACTCTATTATTTTACCTACTGTAATTACTTAATATTAATAAGACCATATAATAATTGTCCTTTTGATCTGATATATTTTACTCAGCATAATGTCCTCAAAGCTCATCCATGTTATCAATGCATCTTGACTTCATTTCTTCATATTGATGAATAATATTCCTTCATTTGGATATATCATATTTAATTTATCCATTCATTGGTTGATATACACTTGCATTGTTTCCATTTTTTGGCAATTGTGAAGAATGCTGCCACGAACATCATTGTGCAAATGTCTGTTTGCATGCTGGCTTTCAGTTCTGAACATATGCATAGTAGCAGGATTGCTAAATCATACAGCAGTTCTATATTTAGCATCCTCAAGAAATGTCAGATGCTTTCTACAGTGGCTGTACCATTCCACATTCACACTAATAATGAAGGAGTATTCTTATTTATCCATATCCTCCACAAAACTTGTAGTTTTCTCCTTTTTAAGTAATGTCCATTCTATAAGATATGAAATAATATCTCATTGTAGTTTTGATTTTCAAAACTAATAGCTAGTGATGTTGAGCATCTTTTCATGTGCTTTTAGCTATTTTTATTTCCTTTTTGGAAAAATGTCTATTCAAGTCTTTTGCCCATTTTTAAATTGAGTTACTTGTCTGTATTGTTGATTTTGATGATCTTTTTGTATATTCTGGAACTTAAACTTTTATTGGATATGTGGTGGTCTCCAAATCTGTTCTCCCATTGAGTACCATACCTTTTCACCTTCTTGACAAAGTCATTTGAAGTGCAAAAATGTACCTTATTTTGATAAAGTCCCATTTATCTATTTTTTCTTTTGTTGCTCATGCTATGGGTATAATGTTTAAGAAACCACCTCATACCACAGGATCATGAAAATATTTCCTTATATTTTCTTCTAGGAGTTTTACATTTCTAGCTTTTATATTTATATCTATGATTCATTTTGAGGTAATATTTGTATAAGGTGTGAGATAGGAATCCTCCTTCTTATAATATGGCGATCTGGTTCTCCCTGCACCACCTTTTGAAGAGACTGTCCTGTCCCACCTGGGTGAGCTTAACAACCTTATCAAAAGTCTATTGATGGAGTTGAACTCAGATGTGATCTTTCTACACATGTCTCTTCTGTCACTTTTACTGGACCTATAGTTGCTCCTTGGGGTTGGTTTATATACAGGACACTTGAATCTCTGGACTGGCCATGTGCCAGCTAGGACCTGCGCATCAGTAGATTTGCAACTCTTACTCTCTGGATCATTGGACTTACCCAGGTCAGCTAACATGGAGAAGATGTTCAACCACCACACCAGGGAACTGAGAGTACCTAAAACTCCAAGCAGGAGAATCACATCCATCAACCATGTGGAATCTAAACCCCCTCTTGATTTAGAGATGGAGTGGACATCACAATCCCAGGATCCACAGGTTGGAAGAGTAGAATATGAATTAGAGTGAACTTACTGGTGTTCTACTATAGAAATATTGTGACTCTAACAAAGAAAGAAATTATATCATTGATGTGAAGACAGAGGCCACGGGAGTTGCTGATGGCAGGGAGAGGGAAGAAGAGATGTGATGTGGGGGCATTTTCAGGATTTGGAATTGTCCTACATGATATTTCAGGGACAGATGCCGGACATTATATATCCTGCCACAACCCACTGAATGTACTGGGGGAGAATGTAAACTGCAATGTAAACTATAATCCATGCAGTGTAGCAGTGCTCCAAAATGTATTCACCAAATGTAATGAATTTGCCACAATGATGAAAGAGGTTGTTGATGTGGAAGGAGAGGGGTGGGGTGGGGTGTGGGGTACATGGGAAGCTCTTATATTTTTAATGTAACATTTTTGTGACCTATGTATCTTTTTTAAAAAGACAATTAAAAATAATTTTAAAATGCAAAAAAAAAAACACAAAAAACTATTGAGCATAGATGTGAGGGTCTATTTATGAACAATTCCATTGGTCAATGTGTATATTTATGCCAGTACCACACTGATTTTACCACTATAGCTTTGTAACATGCTTTAAAGTCAGGAAAAGAGAGTCCTCCAGCTTCATTCTTCTTTTCAGAATATTTTTCACTATGCAGTCCTGTTCCCTTCCAAATAAATGTGACAAATGACTTTTCAATTTCTGCAAAGAAGGCTGTTAGGATTTTGATTGGGACAGCACTGAATCTGTAAATCAATTTGGGTAAAATTGACATTTTACTAATATTTAGTAAAATAATCCAATATCTATTTTTGGAATTCATAACCATATCAAACTGCTATACTCCACCCTCTGAATTCCAAAAAGGCATTACAATATTTGAAAACCTTAAATCAGTAACAATTCAAGTACTAAATCATATCACAATCAATTTAAAGAAATACAATTTGTCTTGAAGCAAAGTCCTGTCTGTTATAGACCTCTGAAACCTACAAAACAATTGATCTGTTTCCAATACACAAATGACAAAGGATAAACATTTCATTACAATAAGGAGAAATTGGGAGGGAAACATGAGTCACGGTTTCTCTACATTTCACTACACCTATAGGGAATCCTCTGTCTGATTTCAAAGTCTGAGAATCATTTTTAAGAAGATGGTTTCTTCTTGGTGCCTTATGGTTAATCCATCCTTTCTACATGCTCGTCTAATGGCCATTTTCTTGGTTCCACCCTCATCGAGCATCTGGATGTCAATCAAGCTCCAGACCTCTCCCTCTAAAAGTGTTGGGTGATTGCCATATCTTACCCAAACTTTGGGTTAGAGTCTCAATTCCCCTAGTACAGTGACGTAAAGACAACATCCCGCCTAATTTTTGGCATACAGGCTCAACCCTCTCAGAGCAATGAGTTGACCACCCGGCCTTCCCCAATCCATGGGGGACAGGTCCACCCCTCTGAAACCTGTGGGGTGCTGACTTTAACTGCCTTAATCCTTGGAATATGTGCTCCACCCTTTCTGTACCCTGGGGTGGCAAAACTTTCCCAGAACCTCAGGTGGGAACATCCACCCTCTTCAACTGCTGGGGCAAACTCACCCTCTGTGTACACATGGGTGGGGTTCCTCTCTTGGCCCAAGGCAATGTCTTAATTCTATATGTCAGCTTCCATGCTTTTCCTCTTAAAGCTATTTCTCCTTCAGTCTCTCCTTTCCATGTCCTTTTTATTCCAGGCTGACCATGGTTTTGTTCATATAGCTCTCTCAAAAATCTTGTTGGTTTAGCATGCAGGAAGCAGGGATCCAACTGTCAGACTGTGAGATCTTCCACAAGTTTTTCCTAGATAACTGCATCTTCAGTCTCGATTTACCAGTTCCAAGATTTGTTAAGTCCTCCAATGGGGCACTTTCATCTGGAATCCTGATTTCCAGAGGCTTGGAATTTCCAGAATCAGTTTCTGTTTTCTTTGTGCCCAACAGGTCAGCCCTCAGCATAGCTCTGTCATTTAGCATTTTGCTATAAGCTGCAAACAGAAGCCAAGTCACATTCTCTGGGTTTACTTTGGAAATTTCTTCTGCTAAATGCCAAGGCTCACTATTTTCAAAGCTGCCTTCCATAAAACACCAGGAGATTATCTTGCTAAGTTCTCTGCAACTTTAAAACATGGATCACATTTCTTCCAGTTCCCAATAATGGTTTCATCATTTACTTCAAAGGCACCATAGAAAGTCTCTTTAGCACCATATTGCTATCAAAAGTCTCTTCAGAGCAACCTAGGCCTTTTCTATCAAGCATCTCACAATTCCCCCCCAAAATACCCCTTACTCATTTATAAAACCTTTCTAGCAAGCTCTTTTTTTTTTTTGGTTACTGTGTATGTGGATTTTCCATTTCCAGACTTTAACTTTCAAACTACTTATATTCTTGGGTGTAAGTTTAGTCTTGTGTAGACAGCCTATAGATGGCTCATATTTTCAATCCATTCTGCAAGTATGTGTCTTTCGATTGGGAAGTTTAATCCATTGTCATTCAATGTTATTACTGTAAAGGCAATACTTATTTCAACCATTGTATCATTTGGCTTTAAATGTCATATCTTATTTTTATCACTCTTTTTACCATTTTAGTTACTTTTACTGATAATCTGCATTTCCATATTCCCTTCCAAGCTTCTCTCTTCTGGCTTTTCCTTTCAGCCTACAGGACTCTTTTAGTATTTCTTGTAGGGCAGGTCTCTTGCTAATGAACTCCTTCAGTTTCATTTTACCTGTGAATATTTCAAAGTCTCATTTTTGAAGGACAGTTTTCCTATTACAGCATTTTTGATGGTTGTTTTCTTCATTATCTTAAATATATCATACCACTGCCTTCTTACCTTCAAGGTCTCTGATAAGAAATCAGAACTTAGTTTTTTTGGGCATCCCATGTATAGGATAAACCACTTTTCTCTTCCTGTTTTCAGGATTCTCTACATATCTTTGGCATCTTACATTCTGATTTTTTTAATCCCCCAACCCCCTTGTAGCTTGCTTGCTGTCTGCTCTGTGTCCATTCACTGTGCATTCTTCTGTGTGTTTGTTTTTTAATTTTTTTATTTATCCACCCCCCCCCCCCGCCTTGTGGCTTGGTTGTTGTCTTCTCTCTGTGTTCATTTGCTGCACGCTCTTCCGTGTTTTTACTTTTCTCCCTTTTTTTGTTGCGTCACCTTGCTGAGTTGGCTCTCCGCAGTGCTTGTGGGCCAGACGGCACTCCACAGTGCTTGTGGGCCAGTGGCTGTCTGTGGCACGTGGGCGAGCCTGCCTTCAAAAGGAGGTCCTGGGACATGAACCCAGGGCCTCCCATATGGTAGACGGGAGCCCAACTGATTGAGCCACAGTTGCTTCACTACATTCTGATTTTTAATTGTCTTTGAGTAGATCTATTTGAGTTTACTCATATTGGAATACATTGCACTTCTTGGATACCAATGTCTTTCAAAAGAGTTGGGAAATTTTCAGTCATTATTTCCTCAAATATTCTTTCCCTTCTCTTCTCTTTCAGGGACACATGACACATATGTTTGTGCTGTCATTCCCTTAGCTGAAACCCTGCTCAATTTTTTCCATTCTTTTCACTATCTGTTCTGTGAGTTCAATTTCAGAAGCTCTGTCTTCTAGCATGATGATGCATTCTTTTGTCTCTTTAAATCTGCTGTTGTATGCCTCAAGTGTAGTTTTATGTTTCATCTGTTGTGTCTGCATTCCCATTAAATCTCTTATTTTCTTTGCATACTTTGAAATTCTTCATGTTCACCCAGTGTCTTCTCAATATCCTTAATCTCTTTAGCCATCTTAATCATAGAATTGATTAAGATTTGTTTGAACATCTTTGATTAGCTGTTAGAAATTCTGTATCTCATCTTGTTCTTCTGCCTAGGCCATGTCTTCTTGTTTCTTAGTATGACTTGTAATTTTTTGCTGGTTTCTTGGCATCTGATTTTTTTAATATGTTTATTCTGGGAATTGGTTTCTTTCTTTCATGCCTAGTGATTTCTTGGTTATTGGCTTAGTGCTGAAGGTCCACTTTGACCTTTAGACCTTTAGAATAGTTTCTGAGTCACTAATCAGGTTTCTTCGCTCTTATGCCTCTGACTCTTGCCCTGATACATAATACAATTTTTGAGATTTTACCAGCTTCCAAGGAGTGGAGAGATCTACTCACAAAACTTCAACACAGATTGTCAATATCTTCCTTCTCCTCTTTCCTGGAGAGCGTATGATGTACTTCTGGTCTTGGGACCTACCAAGCAGTTCATTTAGACAGATGTCAGCTGATTACTAGCTGATCTGGGAGATGAATTGGGTCCTAGAGCTTCCTAGTCTCTATTTTTATTTTATTTTTTGTCAGTGATATTTTATACTTTTCAGTGTATGGTTTTTTTTACACCAGAGGCCTATTATCCTCTGAGACAATTTCCTGAATTCAATTTCTTGTTTTGGAATACAAAGAATGTTTTTTCCTACCCATTTTGACATAAACTGGGACACTTACCAACTTTTCAACTCCTTTAGTTCTAAGTTAATTAGAATCAGCATTCTGAATAAGTAAACCTGAGCAGTTCCCCAAAATCAAAGTCAGTTTGATGATTATTAGTTTAGGAACCATAAAAATTACTTAGCTTCCTCTCTCTGAAAACGTTTTTTTTCTGGGTTTATAAAAGAACATACAGAAATTGGAAGAGAGAATAGAGCAAATAGAAAATTTTATTCAACTATAGAACCAAAGATATGGGAAGTTATTTAAATAGATGTTGTTCCTCCTTTTTAAAAAGGAGGATTCATTTTATGCATTAAGAAATAGTTTAATATTTCAGGAACTTAAACTATCCATCAGTGAAAAAGGTTATAATGTGAAATAATCTGAAAAGGATAGGTATAATTTTGAAAGAAAGTAATGAGGGAAATATTTTAATTTGGAAAACTGTTTTAAAAAGTCACCAGAGTAGAGAGAGGCAAGATGGCAGCAGAATAAACAGTTACAATAGTCTGCTCATCCTACAGAGCTGTTAGTATTCACCCAGATCTATCTAAAGCACCTGTTTGGGAGCCCCAGCATGTCAGAAAAGCATCCTACAACCTCCTTGAAAGAATGGAAGGGAGAAACTACTCATCTTCAGAAAAGATTCATGAGTAGAACACTCCACAGTTCAGAGGCTGGTGCCCACAGCACAAACTGCCTTTGGAACTATTCCATGGCTGGAGTTGGAAGCTCAATTTCCCAAAATGGCAGAGGAAGAGACAGTTGGGCACCAGCTTCAACTACTGATTAATAAATTAAGCCAGGTAAAGTATAATCTTAAGAACAGCTGAAGTTTAAACTTATAAAAGTTGGAACGAAGTCAGTAGCTGCTCTTTTAACTCCATCCCCAGCATAAGGGGATGCAGGGCTGATTGAAAATCACAGTGCTGGTGGGGTCTGGCTTCTTTCTACCCAGATCAGACTGCAGCTCTAGCCTAAACCCTAACCCCACCTCTGGCAGGGAAGAAGCTGGCAAGATCTTCACTAGGCTCTCTGGGAAACTGAAGGCCACACCACAGAGGTGGTGACCATCTTCCATTTCTCATAAACAGGGGAGGAAGAAATGGTTGGTCACTGACTTCAACCACTGATTAATAAACTCAGTTGACTAAATATAATCCTAAGAACAGCTGAAGTTGGAACCTGTCCAAGTCAAAAAGAGGCTGGTAACTGCCATTTTAACTTTGCCTTGGCATGAGGGGAAGCAGGGCTGACCAAAAATCACACTGAAGTTAGGGACTGGATTCTTCCTACCAAGATCATATTGTAACCCTATCCTAAACTCCAGGCCCACCTCTGACAGGGAGTTGGAGGTGACCTGTAACAGTCTCTCCAGGTAACTGTAGACACTTTCTGGCCAGCACAAACTGAATAATCTGACAACTGGGGTTCCATTCCTACACCCAAATAGGATAGGACAGGATCTGTGTTTCCTTGCTTCTCCAGGCAATTGTAGGTGTTTTCAGCCTACACAAACTGGTGTATTGAGTGCCTCCAATTCCATTTTCTCCTCTTCCACCCATAAGTAGGAGGGGGCAGGTGTTTCCTCAGCTTTTCAGAGCAACTGCAGGTGTTTTTGGCCTGCAAGAATGCACCATTGGGCACCCTCAACCTCTCAGGGCAGCTGTATGCATATTTGGCCCACATGGATTAGATTTTTGGGCAATCAGTAAGGTCAGTCTCCATGACTGTCAGGGGCAGGAGCTGGTACTACATAAATCTACCTGGTCAACTGTGTCCATTTTGGACCTGCACAACATAGATTGCTGCCCACACCTGCAGTTCCATCCCTGCCTGAAGTAGGGGAGGAAGAGGTGTGAAGTTTTATCCGTCTCTCCAGGCAACTACAGACAGTCTTCTCCTGCACAACTTGGATTATCACACATCGTTGTGGCTCTGTTTTTACCTCTGGCAGAGGAGAAAGGTGGGAGAAGCTTCACCAATTCCTGGGGCAATATAGGTAGCTTCAGCCTCCACTGATTACAACACCAACTACATCCTAGGCTCCTACTACATAACCAGCAAGGGAGAAAAGGCAAGAAATTCCTAGACTAAAGAGAAAAACTGGAACTGGAATAAATATGTCTAGTAATCGAGATGCCAAGACAACAACAAAAAATTATAATACATACAAAGAAACAGGATATGATCAAGTTAAAGTAAAAAGATAAGCCTCCAGATAACATAAGAGTTGAGAGAACTAATCAGAGATGTTCAAACAAATTTCCTTAATAAATTCAATAAGATGGCTAAAGAGGTTAAGGATATTAAGAAGACACTGGATGAACACAACAAACAAATGCCAATTTCTCATTAGAAACCATGAAGGCAAGAAGAAAGAGTTATGATATGTTTAAAGATACTGCAAGAAAAAAACCGTCAACCAAGAATCTTATATCAGCAAGATTATCTTTCAAAGATGGGGGTGAGTTTAGAATATTCTCAGAAACAGAAATGGAAAGAGTTTATAACAAAGGAAAAGGCTTTGTAGGAAATACTAAAGGGAGTGTTACACACTGAAAAGAAAAGACAAGAGATAGAGGGTTGGACAAGAGCCTAGAAATAAAGAATATATCACTAAAAGTAACCAAAAGTGTCAAAAGAGTTGAGAAAATAAAACATGACAGATAAAATCCAAAAGTCAAAATGGGTGAAATAAGAAATGTCTTTACATTAATAACATTCAATGTTAATGGATTAAACTCTGATCAAAAGAAAGACTGGTAGAATGGATTAGTAAACCAGAGGAATCTATATGCTGTCTACAAGAGATGCACCTTAGACCCAAGGATACCAATAGATTGAAAATGAAAGGTTGGAAAAGGATATCCCATGCTTTCAGTAACCAAAAATAACAACAACAACAGCAACAACAAAAATAACAACAACAAAAATTGCCATAGCTATACTTATATCAGATGAAACAGACTTTAAAGCAAAATTGATACTAGAGAAAAGGAAAGACATTATATATAAATAAAAGAGGCAATTCACCAGGAAGAAATAGCAATCATGAATGTATATGCACTTAACCAGGATGCCCCAAGATACATGAGGCAAACACTGGCAAAACTGAAGAAATAGAAATCCATACAATAATTGTTGGAGACTTCAATACACCACTCTCAGCATTGGATAGAGCATCTGGACAGAAGATCAATAAAGATATAGAGAGCTTGAATAATATAACAAATGGACTAAACCTAGTAGATATACACAGAACATTGTACCTCAAAACAGCAGGATATGTAGTATTTTCAAGTGCTCATGCATCTTCTCCAGGATAGACCATATATTGGGTCACAAAGAAGATCTCAGTAAGCTCAACAAGATCAAAATTATACAGAGAACTTTCTCTGATTATAATGGGATAAAGTTGGAAATCAAAAAGGGTTACATAAAGGGAAAATTCACAAACATATGGAGATAAACCTACACACTTTTAAACAAGCAGTGGGTCAAAGAAGAAATTTTGAAAGAAATCAGTAAATATCTCAAGATAAATGACAATGAGAACACAACATATTAAAACATATGGGACTCCCTATATATCCCTACATTCCATATGTGACTTTACTGTGACCTTAAACTTCCTCAAAGACAATTTTTTTTTAAAAAATTTGAGACACTGAGGAAGAAATGGAAGAAATTGCCACTGTACAGACAACACCTATTACATAAATGAAAGGCAAATCATCACAAAAATTGTTTTTGTATTTTTTTTCATTTTTAATATTCCAATTTTTTTACTTTAAGTTTTTAAAATTATTATTTAGTTTTAAAATTATTTTATTTCTTACGTTTAAACCTATCATTAATATCTCATTTTTCTGTGGGAGGATTGCATCCAGCATCCATGTGGAATCTGAGCCTCCTCTTGACATAGAGGTGCAATGGACACAACCAATCCAATGTCCACATAGAAAAGGTGGCATTGGATTGGGAAAAGTGGACATGGTGGCTAATGGGTATGGGGAAACGCAGGAAGAGATGAGAGGTGGAGGCGTCTTTGGGACATGGAGCTGCCCTGGATGGTGCTTCAGGGGCAATCACCGGACATTGTAAATCCTCACAGGGCCCACTGGATGGAATGGGGGAGAGTATGGGCCATGATGTGGACCATTGACCATGAGGTGCAGAGGTGCCCAAAGATGTACTTACCAAATGCAATGGATGTGTCATGATGATGGGAAAGAGTGTTGCTGGGGGGGGGGGGGGGAGAGGTGGGGTGGGGGTGGTGGGGTTGAATGGGACCTCATATATATATATATTTTTTTTAATGTAATATTATTACAAAGTCAATAAAAAATAAATAAAAAATACAAAAATACAAAAAAAATCTCATTTTTCTGGTAATTGAATTTGGCAATATATTAGGCTTCATTTTTGAAGAAGTTTTGAATCACAGAGGGGTCCAACTATGATAGGGGAGGAGCATTGGTGTGGGGTGTCATTGATGAGGCATGCATGGGAGGGATTTTGCCTGGGCATGCATATAGGGTATATACATTAGTTCAGATGTTGTTGGGTATTGACACATTGGGTAGAGATTCACATGACAACTGAGGGGGTACAGGGATCCCATCCTGAGGAGCTCTGCCACATTCCCCAATGGAACAGCAACAGTCCCCCAAGTGCAAGGGCAATGACCAGTGAAGGATGGTTCAATGATGGGTCCTTGATACTGATAACTATGCTTATCAGCCTGTTGTGCTTGAAATTTCAACTTGGCCTAGTATTGCAGGGTGCCTAAGAGTTACCTCCTGAGAGCCTCATGTTGCTCAAATGTGGCCACTCTCTAAGCCAAACTCAGCATATAAATGCATACCTTCCCCCTGGCATGGGACATGACTCCTGGAAATGAGCCTCTCTAGTGTCAAGGGATTACTAATAAGTACCAATTGTGATGCAACTGGATAAAGACCTTGAATAAAAGGAGAAATGATAAAGACAAATGAATTTATATGGCTGAGATTTCAAAGTGAGTCAGAAGATCATTAGAGGGGTCATGCTTATGCATTTTTCAGCAGGATCTCATAGATAGCTAAAGTAGATACTATCCCAGGTAGTGGTGCTCTTGAAGGCTCTGGAGCCATGAGGCAGATGGCTCCAGAGTTTTTTGTCTTGCCAGTGGGCCCTACTTTGGGATTTGTGCTCCTGAGTGTGATGGAGTTGGACTCAGAAGTGACTTCTGTACACATTCCTCTTCCATCCCTTTTATTGAACATGTGGTTGGTGCTCAGGTTGGTGTGTGTCCAGGAGACTTAAATTTCTGGGCTGTCCATGTGCCAGCTGGGCCTTGAGCCTCAGTAGAGTTGCAGCACCTACTCCCAGTTTGTTGGACTTACCCATGTCAACTAACAAGAAGGTGAGGATGTACAACCACCACACCAAGGAGCTGATAGTCTACAATAGCAAGCAGGAGAATCCCATCCATCAGCTATGTGGGATCAAAGCTCCCTCTCAATTAGAGGTGGAGTGGGCATCACCATCACAGAGTCCTCAGGATTGGGGAATAAAATATTGACTAGAGTAGACTCACTGGTATTCAACTCTAGAATTACTGTGACTTTAGCAAAGGAAGAAATTATATCATCGATGTGGAGACAGTGGTCATGGAAGTTGTGGAAGGCAGGGAGGGGGAAAAAGAGATATGATATGGGAGCATTTTGGGGACTTGGAGTTGTCCTGAATGATATTGTAGGGACAGATGCAGGACATTATATATCCCACCATAAGCCACTGAATGGACTTGGAGAGAGTGTAAGTTATAATGTAAAGTATAATTCAGGCTGTGGAGCAGTGGTTCAAAATGTGTTTTTCAATTGCAATGAATGTACTACATTAATGAAAGAAGTTATTGATGTGGGAAAATAGGGGGTGTGAGGAATGGGATATATGGGGATCACCTATATATTTTTAATGTAACATTTTCTGTGATCTATGTATCTTTTAAAAATAAATAAAACATATTTTTTAAGAACCTATAGGATGCAGTAAAGGCAGTGCTGAGAGGGAAATTTGTAACCATCAATGCTTACATTAAAAACGAAGAAAGAAGTAAAATTAATGACCTAACTACATAACTGGAGGAACAAGATAAAGAGAAAGCAAACTAATCCCAAAGCAATTAGAAGGAATGAAAGAACAAAGATCAGAGCAGAAATAAATGATATTGCAAACAAAGAAAACAATAGAGAGAATTAACAAACCCAAAAGTTGGTTCAAGATTAACAAAATTGACAAACCCTTTGCTAGACTAAGAAAAAAAGAGAGATGATGCAAATAAATTAAATAAAAAATGAAAATGGGGACATTACTACTGACCCCCAGTAATAAACAAGATAGTAAGAGGACACTATGAACCACTTTATGCCAAAAAACTAGGCAATGTAGAGAAAATGGAAAAATTTCTAGGAATGTACAAACAACTTACAATGACCCTAGAAGAAATAGAAGACATCAGCAAACCAATCACAAGTAAAGATATTGAAACAGTCATCAAACAGTTCCCCAAAATGAAAAGCCTAGGCTCAGACAGTTTCACAGATGAGTTCTAACAAGCATTCAAATAAGATTTAATACCAGTCTTACTCATGCTCTTCTAAAAAATTGAACAAGGAGGAATACTACCAAACTCATTCAATGAACCCAATATCACTGTAATAATAAAACCAGATAAAGATATAACAAAAAAGAAAATTGCAGACCCATTTCTCTAATGAATACAGATGCAGAAATCCTCAATAAAATATTTGCTAATTGAATCCAACAGCACATTAAAAGAATTATTCATCATGATCAAGTGGATTTTATACCAGTCATGCAAGGGTGATTCAAGGTAAGAAAATCAGCCAAAGCAATACACGAAATGAATAAATCAAAGAGGAAAAATTACATGATTTTATTGATTGATGCAGAAAAAAATTTGACAAAATACAGCATCCTTTCTTGACAAAAATACTACATAAGATAGGAATTGAAGGAAACTTTCTCAACATGATATAGGCCATATATGAAAAATCTACAGCTCACATTGTATTCAATGGTGAAAGATTGAAAGCTTTGCCATTGAGACCAGGAAGAAGCTAAGGATGCCCACTGACAACACTGTGCTCAAAACAGTGTTAGAGGTACTAGCTAGGACAACCAGGCAAGAAAGGGAAATGAAAGACATCCAGATCAGAAAGGAAAAAGTAAAACTTTTGCTATTTGCCAATGAAATGATTCTATATCTGGGAAGTTCCATAAAATCTACAACAAAGCTATTAGAGCTAATAAACAATTTCAGTAGAGCGTCAGTGTTCAAGAACAATAAAAAACCAGTAGTATTTCTATGAATTGCAATGTACAATATGAGGATGAATTCAGGAAAATATTCCTTTATAATAGGAACTAAAATAATCAATTATTTAGGAATAAACTTAACCCAGGATGTAAAGCATTTGTATTCAGAAAACTGCAATGCATTGTTAAAAGAAATTTTTAAAAACCTAAATAATTGCAAGAGCTTTCCCTGCTTATGGATTGGAAGACTAAGAACCGTTAAAATGTCAATTCAACCCAAATTGATAAACAGATTCAATGCAATCCCAATAAAAATTTCATCAGCCATTTTTTTAAAAAATGGAAAACACAGTTATCAAACTTATTTGGAAGGGTAAGTGATTCCGATTGGTCAGAAACATCTTTAAAAAGGAAAAGCAAATTTGGAGCACTCTTACTTGCAGAATTTAAATCATAATATCTAAAAACAGTGATAAAAACATCATGGTATTGGCATAAAGATAGACACACAGAACAATGGAACCAAATTGATGGTTTAGAAACAGACCTTTACATTTATGGTCAAGTGATTTTTTATAAGGCTGTCAAACTCACTCAGCTGAAGCAAATGGTGCTTGGAGAACTAGATATCCATATCCGAAAGAAAGAAAGAGGATCCTTATCCTACACCTTATACAAAAATTAACTCAAAATGGATAAAAGACTTAAATATAAAAGCAAGAATTATAAAGGCACCTAAAATAAAATGTAGAAAAACATCTTCAAAACCTGGTGGAAAGTGATGAATTCTTAAACCTTACACTGAAAGCACAAGCAACAAATGTCAACATTGTTATAAGGACCTCCTCAAATATGCACACTTTACTGATTCAAAGGACTTTGTCAAGAAGGTAAAAAGGCAGCCTGCTCAATGGGAAAAAAATATTTGGAAACCATCTATCCGATAAGGGTTTGCTTATCATTCTACATAAAGAGACCATATAACTCAACATTAAAAGAGCAAGTAATCTAATTTAAAATATGGGGAAAAAATTAAATAGGCAATCCTCCAAAGAGGAAATGCAAATAGCCAAAAAAAACACATGGCAGAATGTTCAATATCCCTGGTTATTAAGGAAATGCAAATCAAAATGACAATGAGACATCGTCTCACACTGTGCAGAATGGCTGTTATTTAGAAAAAACAGAAAGCAATAAGTGGTGGAGAGGATGTAGAGAAGTAGAAATCACACTCTTCACTGTTGGTGAGGTTGTAAAATGGTCCAGCCCCTGGGGAAGAGTGTTTGGTGGCTCCTCAGGAAGCTAAATATAGGACTGTCATATGATCCAGTATTTTCTCTAGTAGGAATATATTCCAAGGGCTAAAAATGGTGACACGAACAGACATCAGCACACCAATGTTCATAGTGACATTATTCACATTTGTCAAAAAAAATGAAAGTAACCCAAGTGCTCATCAGACAATTAAAGGATATACAAAATGTGGTATATGCATACAATGGAATACTATGCAGCAGAAGTGAAATTGGGACACACGTGATAACATGATGAAACTTGAAGACATTATGCTAAGTGAAGTGAGTCAGACACAAAAGGACAAATATTGCAAGGTTCATTAATATGAACTAAATATGGAAAATAAATTCATGGAGTTATAACCTGCAGTATAGGTTATTAGGAGATAAGAGGAGGGTTGAGAAAAACTACTGATGCTTAATGTATGTATAAGTTTTAATTAACTTGACAGTAACAGTGTGGAAATGGAAAGAGTTGATGGTAACACATTATAATGAGTACCAGTTGGTGTATAAATGGGATTGTGGCCGAAAAGGGTATATAGGGATGTAAATGTCAATTGAAAGAAAGCTAGAGAATGATCTAGGTACTGAAAGACACAGTGAACCCAGAGGTAGGTGATAATTGCAGTTGATGGTACAGAATCAAGTGTGTCCTTTTGTGAACTAAAGTGGATATATTAAACTATTGCAGCATTGTGGGAATGTAAAGAACCATGGGTAAATACAATTGGTCACCTATGGACTGTGGTTAACAGTAATACTGTAATATTCTTGCACCAATAACAAAGATAAACTGTGTTGATAATGGAGTATGGAAAAAGTGTGCCAAATTATGCTATGGACCATGGTTGGTGATAATAGTCTAATACTATCTCATAATCTGTAACAAATATTCCACCATGGTGTGTTGATGAAGGGGTGTTGTTGGGAATTCTAAGCATGTGCATGATTGTTTTATAACTTCACAACCTCTGTAATAAAAATATTTTTTAAAAAAATACTGTAGGTTGGGGAAAAATACACCCAATGTAGAAAGGGACTATAGTTAGCAGTAATATTTTGGTGATGCTCTTATATAGTTTGCAACAAATGTTACGCAACAGTGGAAGATGTTGGCGGAGGAGTGATAGTGGGGATCCCTATATGATTTCATACGTGTTTGTTTCATAAATCCATAACTTTTACTATACACCGGTTGTTTATATATGTTCATGTATGAGTGATATACTTTAATAAAAATATATTTTAAAAACTCACCAAAGTATAAAATTTGAAGATTTTTAATTAATATTTTTTTAAGGTATACTGTGGTATAATGGGATTGAGGAGTGAGAGGAGGTCAAATTATGGTAGACCTGAAATATTTTTCTTTTGAATTTCATTCTATTCTGTAAGACAATCATTAAATATTTGATTTTTGAGTGAAAAAAATCAGCCATAATCTGGTTTAGCTTGGAGCATGATAAGAGTAAGCCAGGCACTGAATGTCATGAGGTACTAGAATAATTTCTATAGGAAATTATTTAGTACAGTGCAAATGAGATAAAAATCTGCCATTGAAAGGATACAACTCATGCAAATTTGACAGCAAATTACTGTGTTTTCTGATCTTTCTTTCTGTGGACAGATAGAACAGTGCATTTCTATGATACATATAAAGGAAATTGGGCCATCATTGTACACTAATCGCATGTATATGTATATTTCTAAATACATGTATTCATCCATTCATGCATTTATTTAAATTGAACTAATTTAAAAATTGTGTTAATATGTGCTTAGTAGTATTTACTTCCTTAATTGCTTGAGCACACAGCAATTCTTTATATATTATACTATATTTTTATCCCAAATATTTAGAGTGAGCTAAACAGAAACTATATTTCAAAAATCTTGTTACAGTTTAAATAACTATAAACTCTGGTAATTTCTTTGGAGTATTGTACATTTTTAAACTTTTCAAAGATCTTTACTTTCTTCAGCTTATAATTAGTATGAATTAATGAGGTTCTTGCTATAAAATTCATTTCAATTTCTCACTTATCAAAACTCATTCTTGCCTGTGATGATGGTGTGGTTTGGTTGATTGAATATTATGTTTTCTGTGGTTTCTCTACTGGCAGGCCAATTAACTCCTTTGCTTCAACTCCTCTGTTTGGGAAATGGGTCTGTTATTGTTGTGATTCAGCTTTCTCACAGGAGTTCTGTGAAGTATAATGAATAAGGAAGTAGCCCTGACAAATTGAAATTGAATGAAACTGTCTTAAGGACCTATGATTAGCCCTTGGTCTTGCTAGTTAAGCAACATTGTATATTCAAAAAAAAATAAATGAATCAAAACCTTTTTCTAGACCTAAGTTTTCCTTATATGAAATAATGGAATAAACTTTATAGGTATTTGTTGGGAAGGCTTAAGGGCTTAAGTGCAAAACTACCACCTGTGAGAGAAGAAAAGAAGAAAAATAGTAGACAAAAGTAAAATTAAGGAATCTTTAAAATTGAGACACAGAAAGAAGATAATTTTGGAAATTAAAAAATGTACTGAAGGGAGAAATTGAGGAAAAAAACATCAGCAAATTCTGTACTTTATGCAGGAAAGAGCAGATCCTGGTCCTTTTGTTTTCCTCCTGAGACAATTGCAGGCACACACATTACAGTCAAACTTGAAACTAAGTAGTGAGGTGTGAAAAAAGGTGCGGAGAGGAAATATTTAAGTGTGTGGAGAGGAAAAAAATGGTCAAATGTAGAATAGGCTGAAAGCCGGTCTTAGTTATAGCTTGGCTCCTTTTGATTCTCTTCTAACCAAATATGTGAAAAGGAAGATGAGTAAAAAAACGGTCCACAAAGGAAAGAAGTCAAGTCACTAGAACATGTAAAGGTGACTCTTTTTCTGAAGACATTTAGTGGAAATGGCAGTATTGAAACCTGGGTGCCTTGAAGGTCATTAAGAATGCCTTTCACATGGGCCAAGTGTGCCAGAGAATTCTTCATATTGTAGAATTTTATGAGTATGTTTGAAAGAAATATCAGGAGGAACACAATCCAATTCAACAATGTAAGATTTTCTTTTGAGTCCACTGACTTCCTGCATTGACATTAATATCAATAAGCAGGGCAGGAGTAGAGTGTCTTAACCTATTTAGAATTGTGTCATTACCTCAGATGACAGTATCCTATTTAAAGAAATCAACTTCATTGCTATTCATGGGATTTCCAATGTGATTATGAGAATATGAAATAAGGCTGAACATAATAAGGAAATTTATAATAGCGCATTATTAATCACTCTACTCTGGAGTAAAGAAAAGCTACCACAAGAATATTTAGTGTCATGACAGAAGTGATAACTACATTAAGTGAAGAGTAAAATGTATGCGCTTCATCCTTAAGTCACACAGTATACAACTGTGTCCAAGGAAAGGCACACAAAAGTGATTTCTACATTAGCTTATATTTGTAGTAGTGAAAATGAAGAGAATAGGTAAAGGCGCACCGAATCTTTCCCAGATCAGTTTATCAGGATTTGTAACCTGCCTGATCAAAAAGCAGTACTCAAATGTGAGTAGTCTCAAAAAATGCATGTGTTATTCCTTCAAAAGCCCTAGGTTGAGTTTGTTCCTATTAGGTAGGAGGGAAATAAACGTGATTTTAAAAATCGTATGGTAATATCACCTGTAAAGCCATTTTAAATGAATATTCTAAGGGCTCATTAGAATATCATATGGCAACTATTCAGTAAAATGTAAGCATTGTCATGATCTCTATGTTTTAATATTCTCTTTCACTATTGCAAATGTTTGCTCTCTTCCTAATTATCTTCTCCTAGATGCATTATTGCAACGGGAGTGACAGAGCAGTAGAATATTCTTATAAAATGGCTACTGGTAGGAAAAAAAGACATGGCATACCTTGTCAAGGTCACTTTTTTTGCTTCTCTTACAACTGGGACCATTACTACCCTGTTTGGTGCTGAAGATGCTGGCTATAGCAACAGCAGGATACTCTGAAAGGCTAAAAATGTCTCTGTTCTTGGTCTGACCAGAAGGTGAATCTGTTTCTCTGAGTGTCTCAGTGGTACAAGTGTTTTCAGGGTTCATTTTCACCCAAGTTCTGTGTTTGAAGGTTCCATGAGGGCATCCAGGCAGTGGCATATGTCCTACTCACTTCTTGGGTATTCTTAGCGTTGCTTTCCAAGATATATGACTCCAGTGAATCCACAAAATTTGTCTTCTTTAGCTAACATTTTGCTCCCTCACATACAAACATCAGGAATATTTTCTCTTCCTCTCCTCCTTAGTTTCATGAGGGACCAAGGTGGTACTCCTTTAAGATCTGCAAACCTGAAATCTCCCAATGAGGAATGAGTCCTTGTACTGTAATTAAATGTCATCCCAAATTTCAAGGGTATTTCTTTTTATCCCTGTTCTTTTCACCAGACACAAACATTTTTTAAGGAGAGGAATTAAAAAAATAAATTCTAATATCCAGAAATTCTGCTATCTCCACTCTGTTGGATAATCTTGGGCATGGCCTCCATGAACCCTACCTCCTGCTGTTTTTGCTATGGTAAGCTCTCCTTTTCAGTGTGATTGGGACCTGAAGCTTGCTTCTTAGGGAGAGAATATGGCAAAGGTGAGGGGATGTATGCAATTATGCATACATGATTACAGTACACAAGATTGTAACCCATCTTGCTAGGAGATTCTCTTTCCTTTGCTGGCTTGAAGAAGCAAGCTTTCCTGTTTTCAGCTACCATATGTATAAGGTTATATAGCAATGAACTATATGCAGGCTCCTACTGACAGCCAGCGGGGAACTTGGATCTTTTCTTAGCAAGAAACATCCCTTTCCCTGCTGGGCTTCAGATGAAACTCCAGTTCTAGCCAACACCCTGATTGTAGCTTTGTGAGATCCTGATACAGAATATCCAGTTTTGCTGTGCCCAGATTCCTGACTTGCAGAAAGTGTGCTAAAATAAATATTTCTAATTTTAAGCTGCTAAATTTGAGGTAATGTTGTTTGTTACACACCATTACAACAAACAAAAAACACTACTCTCCCTTCTCCAACAAGTGTTAATATTTTCACAGGTTTTTGTGAAATAAAGTTGGAGAAACCCAGTGCTCTTAGTTTGCATAGAACCCGTTTATCTCCCAATGACAAATTCTGCCATGAGTTTTGCCAAGAGTTATGGTGTGGCCGGGGAAAGGAGGTGGAAATGTATTTCAGAGCTGGAAGGAAAAGGAAAAGGAAAAGTGACTTGCTCAAATTTACATGGGAGAAAGAGACAGACAGAAGAGAGAGAGGGAAAGAGAGGAAGAGAGGGAAGAGTTTGCTTTTGAGCCAGTAATACATGAAAAAGTAACTTCTAACAGTGAAATAATTAGTAAAAGAAAAAAAAATCACAAAACATGATGTAAAATGTATACCTTCAGTTGATCCCGAAAATAAAGAATGAAAGAAATAGAAAGTGGGAAATCACAGAACCTCAAAAATTATTTTAATAAAGTTATGAGATTCAGGGTTTTGACTGATACTACTACAGAAAAATTAAGTCGAGACAAAGATAATCAATTTTAGTAGAAATAAGTTTCCCAAACTTAGCGGTGCATACAATGAAGCAATATTTTTCAACAATTTATTCCTATAGGAAAACAAACTAGATTCAAGAGGGCTTTGAAAGACAGACATGTCAAAACCATCCCAGAAATTGCTAAATACTGTTAAATGTGCTTTTCTTAATTCAATCCATGAAATGGACAAGGCAGAAAACTGCAGTGTTGGGAGTTTTGTTGTCATCGTATGTCTCCCTCTTCTGATGTTGCTAATGCTTAACAGTTTTGAAAGCATTAATAATTACCCAGGAAATAAAGAGCATTTACAAAGTTTCCCAAGAAGGAGGGAACTCTAATTAGATTTAATATGGATTTTTCTTATCCTTGTTTATGCCAACCTTTGACAAATATTTTCATTGTGATTATAGTTTAGAAAAAGGAAAAATAATAGTTTAGGAGTAAGCATTTGACAGCTCTAAAGCTACACATAAATGCAAGACATTATTATTTTTAAATGGGAAATGTGAAAAATTGGCAATTGTTTTAAAATTAAAATTCCAACTATCAGATATTTGTCAGGACTTACTGAAGTTTGACTTGTGTTTCTGGCATATGATATACATAGGACCTAAAATTACAAGGAAGAAAATATATCATTGAATACTTCATTAATTTATGAGAAATATCAGTACTCAGAGACAGAGGAAAAGAAAATACTTAGAACTGAGTCCAGGGAGACCATCTAACAATATGTGAACTGTTTCACAAATACCAGATTGTAAGTTTTCATCAAAAGTGATCTTGAACAAGATAACAACAGGTGGAATAGAAAATAGGAAATACATTAATAAATGCACAAATATTTGTCTGTTCTATGAAGAGTGATGCAGCTTTTAACCCTGAAAATATTCATTGATAAAGGAAAGGAAAGCAGAAAATTGAACCCATTTCCGACCTACAAGTATATGCTGTTTTAGTCGTAATGCTGAAGAGAATACATTATGACTTCCAAATTTTTAATCAGAAAGGAGATGACAGAGAAAGATAGATTAGAAGAAATAAAACACTGCTACTCTCTACCCCTTTGTGTTTGAAAAGGATTTGGGAGGACCAAAGATAACGGAGAAAAATAGTGATTATTTCCCTTTGTAGGTGGAATGCAGAGGTTATGATGTTCCAACTAGAATCTGAATGATAAATAAAAACTCATCAAGACTATTATTAGAGAAAGATTACTTAAATGTAGAGAAAAGAATAAAAGACATTCTAGGAAGGAGGTCTTTCAAGAGAAGCCCATAGCAAAATGACATTGTTTGGCAATTGACACAGGAAGCAAATTTAAAAGTGACCTGAGATAGTTAGGTATTAACGGAACTTGGTGACCAATTCAGTACAGAGATGAGAGAGAACATGAAGTAGATAATGACTGAATTTACAGATAAGGGCAACTGATAGATGATGGTGTCACCAGTAGAGATGGTAAATACAGGAAAGA
Source organism: Dasypus novemcinctus (assembly GCF_030445035.2). Classification (NCBI taxonomy): domain Eukaryota; kingdom Metazoa; phylum Chordata; class Mammalia; order Cingulata; family Dasypodidae; genus Dasypus; species Dasypus novemcinctus. The sequence goes on along the minus strand of NC_080675.1, from coordinate 71,450,131 downwards.
TCAGATTTTCAGTGCAAAAGTGTGGAACAAATAGGATGCGATGACGAGCAGTTTAAGAGGATTTGAGTTTGGAGCATAGAGGTAGAGATGGCCAATTAAACACTTGATGCGAAGCTCTAAAAGTAATTGATAACCTGAATGATTTATAAAATTTTTTAAAAAAGCAACCTGTCCTTTAAAATTCCTTTTTAAAAAATTGAAGTAAAAGTGTATGCAGGAATGTGCACCAATAATAAGTATTTAGCTCAATTAATCATAGTAGAAATGGACAAACTTTTGTAACTATCCAACCAGATAAGGAAATTGAATAAAAACACCACCAGCACATCCCCTCATTTCCTTCTGAATCACCACCCCACTCACCTCCCCAAAAGTAAAAACAACTAACCTATGGTATTTTAGTATCATAAATTAGTTTTGCCTGATATGGTAACTTTATGAAATGAAACCATAAAGCATATTCTTTTATGTCTGGCTCATTTTCTCAACATTACGGTTTTTAAATATATTCACCTGCACCTGCTTTTGTCTTTTATTGTTTTTTTAATTGCTAGAAGGGATTGATTGATTGATTGATTGATTTTCCCCTTGTTATTTTCTCTTCTTTGCTCCATCCATTATCAGTTCAAAAGGCAACTCTTTTTTTCCTTTCATCATTATTCCATTCTCTGTTGAGACTATTTTCTTCACTCCCATTTAAAATGAGCAACCACTATAGAACTTCACATATGTAAATTTACTTAATCCTCAGGACACTATTAGATATTGTTTCTATTTTACAGCTAAGGAATCTGAGGTTCAGAAAATTTAAATGACTTGTTCTTTAATCAACTATGCATTGTGGCCAGGATTTGAACCTATAAATGAATTAGGAGCTTGTATTTTATTCAAAATTAACATAACTTGGAGAGGAAAATAAAAACGTTTTTTAAATATGTAATAACATAAAATTTCTTATTAAGCTCTTTAAAAATCTGTCAAATTTGAAATATTGAACAATGAAGAACTTTCTCAATTGAGAAATTAGATATTTTTATTGCACTGATTAAATGACAGATATTTATCTCATAAAAGTGAATAACTGGGCATAAAGTTTACTTACATTTGCAAGGGCATCTATAGGTGATAATAGTGTTGATTTCTCGATGAAGCTGCATATTATGAGAGTTTGGCTTATATAACTGAGGGCCCTAAGGAATGGTGCCCAGAAAAAGATCATCAGCACTAACTGGGAAATTTTTAGAAATGCACATTCTCAGGCTATATCCAGATTCATAGAATATGAAATTAGTGCTAGGGTTCACAAATCTATGTTTTAACAAGCCTTCTAGCTGATTCTTATTTCTGCAAAAGGTGGAGAACCACTACTTCAAAATATTATTTGCTATAAAATTTGCATGAGACTGAACTAATAAGAACTAATTTTACTAAGGTTATAAACCCCATAATAATTATTTTATTGATATTTACTAATGACCAAATGATTAAAAATAACTTAAGGAATGTTGATCTGCTATTGTGTAAGAACAGAATATTTAAACAAGTTTAAATTCAAATGATTTCATTTAAATTTTAGTTAGTAAGGTAGGTAGAATGAAAACTATATTTTAGGATCCTAAACCCAGGGAAAGTATTTACCCTGGCATTTTTACTATGAGTTGCTGGAATGAAATTTGAGGGAAACAAAAATAGATGAAGGAAGAAATGTGGAACAGAATCATATAAAATTATTTTCTTTGTAAAATTTGCATTTGATTATTTTTAAATGACATTTGTGAGAAAAATGATATCTCAGAAAAACTGATTGAGGAATATTGAAAGTAGCTATTTTAGAGGGACCTAAAAATGAACTATTTTTATGCCATTCAAAATTAAGAAAACATACATAAACTATTTAGTTAATTGCTTAAGACTCTGTTGTAAGGTCTGCTATATTTTTTTCCTTTTTTAAAATTTATTGAAATATATCATTCATACATAAACATATATAAACAATAAGAGTTTAATAGTTGTGAACTTACAAACCGAACATATATAAAATCAAATAAACATATATAACATCTCACCCTACCACCAATAACTTGCATTGTTGTTAAACCTTTTTAATTAATGATTAAAGAACACTGTCAAAATATTACTACTAAACAAAGTACTTTTCCCCTAACTAATCCGATTTTTATTATTTTATATCATTTATATATGAACATACATAAACAAGTGTATAGTAAAAGTTGTAAACTTACAAAGCAAACATACATAACATCATACAGGGATCCCATACATCAACCCTCCAACAATACCTTGCATTGTCATGAGACGTTGGTTACAAGCTATGAAAGAACACTGTTGAAATCTTACTACTAATCATAGTCCTTACTTTACATTTGGTATGTTTTTCCCCCAACACACCCTATTATTATTTTTAAATATATTTTTTTATGAAAGAAGTTGTAAACTTATAAAACAATCATGCACATGTGCAGAATTCCCAAACAACAACACCCCTCCATCAACACACCACAATGTGGTGTGTCATTTGCTACAGATAAAATAATATCATCTGATTGTTACCATGTCCATGGTATACATTTGGCTCACATCTTCCATGCTGCCTCACTATCAACACAGTACATCTTTCACATAGATGCAAGAATATTTTATTATTTCTACTAACCACAGTTCAGAGGTCACTCCAGCTGTATTTTTCTCATGCTCCTCCACATTCCCAACACCCTGCAGTAGTAATATACATTTTTTTCTAGCTAACAAAGGACACTCTTGCATCTGTACCATCAATCACAATTCTCACCCACCTCTTGGTTTACTGTGCTAACCAGTTCCTAGATTATTCTTGAGCATTCTATCAATTGCATTTACATAAATAGACTAGCATTTTCAGCCACATCCCATTTATAAACTAGCTGTTACTCCTGTGTGTTACCATTCAGTCTATACATACCCACAATTTTACAGTAAAGCTAATTAAAACTTCTGCATACATTAAACATCAGTAGTACACTCAGTCCTTCTCTTATCTTCTTTAAGAATCTATCACTTACCACCAGGTCTTGAGGATATTTTCCAGTAATTTCTTCTAGAAGTCTTAGGGTTCTTGCTTTTATTTTTCAGTTTTTGATCCATTTTGACTTAATTTTTGGAAAAGATGTGAGACACGGGTCCTCTTCCCTTATTTCAGCTATGGATGTCCAATTTTTTCAGCACCCTTTGTTGAATGGATTTTTCTGCCTGAGCTGTTGAGTTTGACAGGCTGCTCAAAAGTCACTTGACCATACCTGTGAGGGTCTGTTTCTGAAACATAAATTTGGTTCCATCGGTCTATTGTGTCTGTCTTTAGGCCAGTACCATGCTGTTTTATCCACTCTAGGTAGGTATTATCATTTAAAGTCTGAAGATGAGGGCTCATTTTTTCTTTTTATGATATTTCTGGTTATTCAGGATTCCTTTCCTTCCAAATAAATTTAATGATCATGTTTTCAATTTTATCTTTAATGCTGGTGGAATTTTTATTGGGGTTGCATTAAATCTGTATTTCAATTTGAGTAGAATTGACATCTTAATGATATTTAGTCCCTGAGCATGGAATGTTCTTCCAGTTATTTAGAGCATTTTTTAATTTGTTTTAACATTGAGTTGCAGTTTTCTGAATATAAGTGCTTTACATTGTTGGTTAAGTCTATTCCTGACTATTTGAGTTTTATCTGTCATATTTTATTTTCACCCTTCTTTTGACACTTTTAGTTACTTTTATTGATATAATCTTCATTTCTAGACTCTCTTCCAGGCTCCTCTCTCCTGTCTTTTATTTTCAAGCTCTAGCACACCCTTTAGTATTTCCTGAAATTCTGGTTTCTTGCTTAGAAATTGTCTCAGTTTCTGTTTATCTGTGAATATTTGAATTTCGCCTTCATTTTTGAAACACAGTTTTGATGGATATAAGATTCTTGGCTGGAAGGTTTTCTCTTGTAGTATCTTAAATATATCAGACCACTGTCTTCTTGCCTCCATGGTTTCTGGTGAGAAATCAGCACTTAATCTTATTGGATATCTCTTATATGCTATGCATTGCTTTTCTCTTGCTGCTTTCAGAATTCTCTCTTTGTCTTTGGCCTTTGACATTCTGATAAGTATGTGTCTTGGAGTTGGTCTATTTGGAGTTTTTCAGATGGGAGTACATTGTGCTTCTCGGACATGGATATCTCTGTCCTTCAATAGGGTTGGGAAATTATCTGCCATTATTTCTTCAGATATTCCTTCTGCCCCTTTTCCCTTCTCTTCTCCTCCTGGGACACCCATGACATGTATGTTTGCATGTATTTTGCTGTCATTTATTTCCCTGAGACCTTGTTCATTTTTTTCCCATTCTTTACTTCATCTGTTCTTTTGTATGTTCACTTTCAGAGGCCATTTCTTCAAGCTCATTAATCCTTTCTTCTGCTTCCTCAAATCTGCTATTACATGAGTCCAAAGATTTTTAAATTTCATTGATTGCAGCTTTCATTCCTATAAGATCTGCTATTTTCTGTGTATGCTTTCAAATTCTTCTTTGTGCTCATCCAATGTCTTCCTAATATCCTTAATCTCTTTAGTCATCTCATTGAATTTATTATGGAGATTTGTTTGAACATCTATAATTAGTTGTTTCAACTCCTTTATGTCATCTGGAGGCTTATCTTCTTCCTTAACTGGGCCATAGTTTCCTGTTTTTTTGATGTGGATTGTAATTTTTTGTTGGTGTCTTTGCATCTGGCTTACTAGAGTATTTATTCTAGGTGCAGTTTTTCTCTTTAGTTTAGGGCTTCCTATCATTTCTCCCTTGTAGGTTATACAGTAGGATCCAAGCATGTAGTTGGTGCTGTAAACTGTGGAGGCTCAAGCTGTCCTCATTGCACCAGGGACCAATGAAGCTTCTTCCAACTTTCTCCTTTGCCAGGGATAGGGACAGAGTCACAGCTATGTAGAATAATCCACATTCAGGCCTAGACTGTAGTTGCCCAGAGAGACTGATGAAGCTTCACATCCCTCTCCCCTACCTGGAGCAGGGATGGGGCTGCAGGTGTAGGCAGCAATCTATGCAGTACAGGTCCAAGATGACTGCAGTTACCCTGGTAGACTTCTGATTTTCAATCTGTGGTAGCCAAAGTTACCTGCAGTTACCTGTATACCTGAGGTGCAGGGCTCCTCAGCCTCCTCTGTGCCACAGGTGGGGCTGAAGCCTAGGCAGGTTGCAGGTTGATCTGCCTGAAAGAAACTGGTTCCTGCCACCACTGAGAGTTTCAGTCAGCCTGGCTTCCCCTCAGGCTGGGGGCAGAGTCAGAATGGTGGCTACTGGCCTCTTTCTGACTTGGGCTTGTTCACACCCCACTGTTCCCAGGGTTATACCTTAGCCAGCCAAGTCTACCAATCAGTAGCCAAAATCCTCCTTCCCTGCTTCTGGGAAATGGAGCTTCCAATTCCCGTCACAGAACAACTCCTGGGGCAATTTGTGCTGCCAGGGTAGGATAGTCACTGGCCTCTGTGGCTTGGCTGGTAATTTCCCAGATAGGCTGGCATAGGTCCCCACAGCTTCCTCCCTCCTGGGGATGATGGTACTGGGGCCTTAGCAATACGATCTGGATGGAAAGAAGCTGGTCTCCACCAGCACTGGCATTTTCAGTCTGCCCCACTTCCCCTTGTGCCAGGCACAGAGGTAAGATGGCAGCTCCTGATCTCTTTCTGACTTGGACAGGCTCAAACTTTAGCTGTTTTCAGGATTATACTGTAGTCCACTGAGTTTCCTCATCAATAGCTGAAATTGGTGCCCAACCATCTCGTCCTTTCCCATTTTTGGGAAGTGGAGCTTTCGATTCCAGCCATGGAACAGCTCCCGAGGTGGCTTGTGCCTCCAGTGGAGGATGGGCACTGGCCTCCATGACGTGGAGCACTCTACTTACGAGTCTTCTCTGCAGATGTGAAGTCTCCTCCTTCCACTCCTTCAAAGACATTGCAAGATGTTCTTCTGGTTTTCTGGAGCCCCCACGCAGGTGCTTCAGCTAGCTCCAGAGAGCTCTGGGTGTTTACTAACTGCCCTGTAGCAGGAGCTGGCTCTAGGAGCTCCTTACTCCACCGCCATCTTGCTGGTTGTCCAAGGTCTGCTATATGTATTGTGCAAAGCAAAGCCAAACTAGACATACTTCAGAATTAGTATGGGTACTAGACATGAGACTTTAAATGTTTAAATTGTTTTAACTTCAGCAAAGTTTCCATATTCTCCGATAGTTGTTACAATAGTTTTGACTTGCATGACACTGAAATAGTTGTGTAGGACATGTATATTTAGGAATCTCTAGAGACTCTCAGATTTGTATAATTTACAGACTCTTGAAACCTGAGTTGTAGCATTTTCTCAGTTATAAATATGCAATTTGTAAATAAAGTGTTCAAAAATGCATAAAAATTGTATCTGAACTTATATTTTGTGAAAAGATGAACACAGACTAAACAAAGACAAGGTTTGTTTGAATAATTGTGTGTGGTCTACCCATATCATAGAATGCTATGAAACTAATGTAAGATGATGCTAAAATAATAAATATTATATAGGAAAATATTAATAGTGTACTGGTAAGAGGAAAAAGGTGAATGTAAACATTATCAAGTCATTATGTAAAATATGTGCAACACAAACTCGAGGATAAAAGAAGTATTGGGTAAGAGTTTAGGTAGTTTATTTCCTCCCTACTTTTGCCTTTTGTCCTAGCCACTCTACCTCAACCTCCCTGGCCCAGCATAGTACTCATGATACGTACTATAACACATTTGTTATACTATATGTAAGGTACAGGCAGAAAGTCATTTGATTCCTCTTCTCTAATTTTATTATCCTCTTTTAAATAAATTGGGAGACCTATATTGGTAAAGGTGACTATAGTCCATCTTTTCCTCCATTATCACTCAAAGAGTCCCCTTGAATATTCGAAGCAATAGAGAAATAATAAGAAAGCCAGGGAATTCTTGACTTGACCCTGTTGTTGGTAGCCCTCTAGAAGCTGCAATTGCTCATTTGTTAGGTCTTTGTCTCCTGGAGTCCTTTAGAGATTATCTTAGTTCTTTGAGAACTTCTCATTAGACATTCCCCTTATATCACATTTTCCACTTAAAAGTTCATCTTTGGCCGTGGTTTCCAGTGACTCATCCATCTCCTGGGGTGAGTCCATCCCAGGACTCACTTTGTCCACCCAGGCAGTCCTTTTCTATTGATTTCCTCCCCGAAAGACCTGGTAGAGCTCTTTTCTGTGCTCTAAATATCATCTATGAGAAACTAGCGCAGTATTTTCGCCCTCCAAAATCTGGAAATACTGGCACTTTTGCCAAAGAACCATGTCTTTTTCCCTCTAACATCAGGCAGGGAATAGTGACTAAAGCAATAAAATATTTAGGAATAAACTTAACTGAGGACGTTCTAGTCTAACCTCAGAAAGTTGAGCTTGCCTTGATGAATATATCTGGTAGGCAAAGTATATTGAATATAAACAGTCAGAGACTCAACTCAGTAATGCTTCTGAAAGTCCCCAAACTTTACACAAATGTTATTTCTGAAAAGTAAGCTACGTGTATAAATTAAAAAAAAAAAGTTGAGCTTATTTTCTTTCATTCTATTTTACACCAGTGAAAATTACAAGAGTGAACATTTCAGAAACATTATTTTCAATCAAAATCTAAAATATATATTTTATCTTTGATTTTAAAAAGATAATTTTTATTATCTGTTTTTCAGGAAAATGCCAGTGGCATAGCAAATATATCATACTGATGGCAGTTGTTGGGAGGAAGTATTTCAGTATTTAGCTATATTGTTTCACCCAAGAATTTTAGTTAAAACTTTGAATAAGGAGCATCAAATAAAAATTACTGATTAAAATGAATATAAATTATATATATTTGTTCTTCATGGGAAATAACTGTACACTAAAAATATTTTTGACATTTAAGTATTACTAATCAATTCATTTAACCCTGACCTACAATTCTTTGGCTCAGGAAACATATTTTTTATTCTCACTCTTTTTGGTGTTGCCATAAGTGGTTAAACTCTCAGAAGTAAATTAAAAGATTCTAGCAGTTTAATTTTAAAACACAATTAAGGATATATCCATAAGATATTAATGGAATTAGAGGAAGGTGTGACAAAATCTGAATCTATAATCAGGAAAAGTTCACACCAGAGGTGAAAACTTCCTTCTTTCTAGAATAATGATTAGGAATATTACAGATCAACCGGAGTGTATTCAGTGAAGGCATTTTAAACTGAGAGAATTTATTTACAAAGGCACTATTCCAATTCAGAGTTCCCTGTACTTTAGTGTGGTTGGAAAATCAGTTGCAGGGACAAGAGAAGGAGGTGAATATAAGCCAGGTCAAATCATATTATAAACCAATACCTGAAATTTAAGTTTGTTTTATCCAAAGAAGAGAGGCAGTGGATTTTTCTGATTGAACATAGAAAGAAAAATACTAATTTCATTTTAAAAGCTAGCTCATTTATTCTTAATTCATAAATATTGGGAGGTTGTGTTCTACATAAAATACACTGGGATCTTATCTTTTCTGTAAAGGTTAAACCAATGGAAAGTTGTACCAGGGGATACATAGTTAATGATTTAATCATAAATATATATTGATAATTTTGCACAGTATGTATTGTTTTTTCTTAACAAATCAATCTTATTGGTACATATTAATAAACATAAATCATCCAAAATGTACAATCAAAGGTATTCAGTGTAACCATATATTTATGCATTCATTACTTCAATCATTCTTAGAACACTTACATTATTTCAATAATAATAATAATAATGAACAAAAAAACAAAAGTCATTACCTCTCAATCTCTTCATGCTTCCTCTGCTGTACATAGTTGCTATTCTTTTTCCTTCTCTCTAGGATATTTGTATTTATATTTTGTAAAAACAGTCTTTTTTATGTTTTACATGAGGTTTTACTATCATATAGAGTCCCCTGTTATAGTTTTAGCTTTTCTTCTAATACTATACATGACCTTGGACTTTTCCTTTCAACCACCATCATACCCATGCAATAGTACTGCTAGTTACACCATGATATGTGTATTAATCAGCCAAAGGGGTGCTGATGACTGATATTAGTATCACTACTCCATCTTTTTTTTTTGGTTACTCTTTGCATGGATTATCTTTTTACAATCTTTCACTTTTAAAAAAATATATTTGTATTGAGGTAAATCATTCATATATGAACACACATAAACAATAAGTATATAGTAAAGATTGTGAACTTACAAAATAAACATACATAACATCACACAGGGGTCTCATCCATCACCTCTACATCAGTACTGTGCATTATTGTGAAATATTTTTTACAAACTATGCAAGAGCATCATCAAAATATTACTAACAACTATAGTCCTTATCTTACATTTGGTGTATTTTTCTCCCAACCCACACTATTAAAATATATATATATATATATATATATATATAAAATTTGTTATGGTGTTGTGAACTTGTAAAACAATCACACAGATATGTAGGTTTCCCATATAACACCACACCATCGTGGAACATTTGTTACAGATTATGAGATAATATCATCAGAATATTACCACCAATCATAATCCATAGCATACATTCGGTACACTTTTTCCATACACCTCTATTATCAACACAATACAGCTTTGCATTGATGCAATAATATTATACTATTGCAGTTAACCATAGTCTATAGGTCACAACAATTATAGTTTGCCCAAGCTTCTTCATATTTCCATCACCCTGCAATTGTGATTGCGCACAGAAGGACTCTCTTGCATTTTTACCCTTAACTACTATTCTCATCCACCTCTGGGGTCACTGTGTTATTTAGCCCCTAGATTATTCTTTAGCTTTCTTTCTATTGACATTTACATTCCCCAAACTACCTTTTTCAGCCACAATCTCATTTATAAAACAGTTGCTACTCACTATAATATGTTATACTCAATACTATCCATTCCCACACTTTTACAGTCAAGTTAATTAAAACTTCTACATACATTAAACATCGGTAGTTCTTCTCACCCCCCTCTTATCTCCTAATAACCTAAATTATAGGTTTTAATTCCATGTATTTATTATTCATATTTAGTTCATATTAATGACAACGTGCAGTATTTGTCCTTTCACGTCTGGCCTGCTTCACTTAGTATAATATCTTCAAGACTCATCCATGTTACCACATGTGTCCTGCAGCATAGTATTCCATCATATGGAACAGCATTCCATCGTATGTATATACCACATTTTGTTTATCCATTCATTGGTGGGTGGACACTTGGGTTGTTTCCATCTTTTGGCAATTGTGAATAGCACCACTTTTAACACTGGTGTGCAGATGTCTGTGTCAGAGTTTTGAGTTCTTATGGATATATTCCTAGTAGAGGAATTGCTTTAGCTTCCTATGGAACCACCAAACTGTCTTCCACAGAGTTTGCACCATTTTACACTCCCACCAACAGTGAAGGAGGGTTCCTATTTCTCCACATCTTCATCAGCACTTATTGCTGTCTTTTTAATAATGACCATTCTATGTGGTGTTAGATGATATTTCATTGTTGTTTTAATTTGCATTTCCTTAATAGCTAGTGATATGGAACATGTTTTCATGTGTTTTCAGCCATTTGTGTTTCCTCTTTGTAAATTGTCTACTTAAATCCTTTGCCCATTTTAAAATTGGATTGCTTGATCTTTTATTGTTGAGTTGTATGATCTCTTTATATAGAATGGAAATCAAACCTTTATCTGATAAGTGGTTTCCAAATACTTTATCCCATTGACTGGGCTGCCTTTTCACCTTCTTGATGAAGTCCTTTGAATCACAGAAGTGTTGAACTTTGAGGAGGTCCCACTTATCCATGTTTTCTTTCATTGTTCATTCTTTTGGTGTATGGTTTAAGAATCCAACACCTAACACCAGGTCCTAAAGATGTTTCCCTACATTTTCTTCTAGGAGCTTTATCATACTTCCTTTTATATTTATGTCTTTGATCCATTTTGAGTTAATTTTTGTATAAGATGTGAGATAGGGGTCTTCTTTTCTTCTTTTGGCTATGGATATCCAGTTTGTTCTGCTCAAAGTGGGTGGGCTTGACAGGCTTGTCAAAAATCACTTGGCCATAGATGTAAGGATCTGTTTCTGAAACATCAGTTCAGTTCCATTGGTCTATGTGTCTATCTTTATGCCAATACCATGCTGTTTTTACCACTGTAGCTAGGTTATATGATTTAAAGTCAGGAAATGAGATACCTCCAATTTCACTTTTCCTTTTTTTAAAGATGTTTCTGGCTATTTGGGGCCTCTTACCCTTCCAGATAAATTTGATAATTATGTTTTCATTTGCTTAAAAATCCAGGTGGAATTTTTTTGAAGATTGCATTGAATCTGTATATCAATTTAGGTAGAATTGACATTTTAATGATATTTAGTCTTCCAATCCATGAGCATGGAATGTTCTTCCAATTATTTAGGTCTTTTTAAATTTCTTTTAGCAAGGCATTATAGTCTTCTGAATACAGGTGATTTGCATCCTTGGTCAAGTTTATTCCTAAATATTTGGTTCTTTTAGCTGCTATTGTAAATGTAATTTTTTCCCTGACTTCCTCCTCAGATTGTGCATTATTAATGTATAGAAACACCACCAATTTTTATGTATTGATCTTTTATCCTGACTCTCTACTGAAATAATATATTAGCTCCATCAGCTTTGTTGCAAATTTTTAGGGTCTTTCTAAGTATACAATCATATAATCTGTGAATAGTGCAAGTTTTAATTCTTCCTTTCCAATGTGGATGCATTTATTTCTTTTTCTTGCCTGATCGATCTAGCTAGAACCTTTAGCACTATATTGAACAACAGTGGTAACAGTGGGCATCCTTGTCTTGTCCCTGATCTCAATGGGAAAGCTTTCAGTCTTTCATCATTGAGTACAATGTTAGCTGTGGGTTTTCAACATACGGCCTTTATCATGTTGAGAAAGTTTCCTTCAATTCATATTTTTTGTAGTATTTTTATCAAGAGAGGATGCTGTATTTTGTCAAATGCCTTTCCTGCATCAATTGAAAAGATCATGTGATTTTTCTTTGATTTATTAATGTGGTGTATTATGCTTTTTGATTTTCTTGTGTTGAACCAGCCTTGCTTGTCTGATATAAAATCCACTTGATCATGATGGATAATTCTTTTAATGTGTTGTTGGATTCAGTTAGCAAGTATTTTATTGAGGATTTTTACCTCTGTATTCATTAGAGATATGGGTCTCTAGTTTTCTTTTTTGTTGTTGTATCTTTATCTGTCTTTGGTATTAGGGTGATATTGGCTTCATAGAATGAGTTTGTTAACATTCTTTCTTGTTCAAATTTTTGGAAAAGCTTAAGATTGGTATTAAATTTTGAATCCTTGTTAGAACTTACCTGTGAAACCATTTGGTCCTGGGCTTTTAATTTGGGGGAGTTGTTTGATGACTGTTTCGATTTTTTTACTTGTGATTGATTTGTTGAGGTCTTCTATTTCTTCTAGCATCAGGGTAGGTTGTTTGTACATGCCTAGGAATTTTTCCATTTCATCTACATTGTCTAGTTTTTTAGCATAAAGTTGTTGATAGTATCCTCTTATGATCTCTCTTATTTCTGTGGGGTTAGTAGTAATGTTCCACTTTTCATTTTTTATTTCATTTATTTGCTTCTTCTCTTTTTTTCTTAGTCAGTCTAGCTAAGGGTTTGTCAGGTTTGTTAATCTTGAAGAACCAAGTTTTGGTTTTGTTAAGTCTCTCCATTGTTTTTTCGTTCTCAATTTCACTTATTTCTGCTCTGATCTTTGTTATTTCATTCCTTCTACTTGTTTTGGGATATGTGTGCTGTTCTTTTTCTAGTTCCTCTAGCTGTGTAGTTAGATCATTGATTTTAGTTCTTTCTTCTTTTTTAATGTAAGCATTGAGGGCTATAAATTTTCCTCTCAACACTGGCTTTGTGGCATTCTATAGGTTCTGATATGTTGTATTCTTATTGTCATTCTTCTCAAGATATTTATTAATTTCGCTTGAAATTTATTCTTTGACCCACTGATTATTTAAGAATCTGTTGCTTAATCTCCATATATATGTTTCTTTTCCCCTTTTATGCTGCTTGTTGATTTGCAATTTTATTCCATTATGATCAGAGGAATTGCTTTGTATAATTTCAACTTAGTTGAATTTATTGAGATCTGTTTTGTGACCCAACATATGGTCTATCCTAGAGAAATATCCATGAGCACTTGTAAAGAATACATATCCTGCTGTTCTGTATATGTCTATGAGGATTAGTCCATTTATCATATTATTCAAGCTCTCCATTTCTGTAGTGATCTTCTGTCCAGATGGTCTATCCAATGCTATGAGTGGTGTATTGAAGTCTCCAACTATTTTTGTAGAGATGTCTATTTCTCCCTTCAGTTTTGCCAGTGTTTGCCTCATGTATTTTGGAGCATCCTGGTTAGGTGCATATATATTTATGATTGTTATTTCTTCCTGGTGAATTATCCCTTTTATTGATATGTAATGTCCTTCCTTTTCTCTTATCATAGTTTTGCTTTTAAAGTCTATATCATCTGATATAAATATAGCTATCCCATCTTTTTATTGGTTATTGCATGAGTGGAATATCTTTTTCCAACCTTTCATTTTCAACTTATTGGTAACCTTGAGTCAAAGGAGAGTATCTTGTAGACAACATATAGATGACTTATATTTTCTTACCTATTCTGCCAGTCTGTGTCTTTTGATTGTGGAGTTTAATGCATTAATATTCAATGTTATTACTGTAAAGGCAGTTCTTATTTCATCCATTTTGATCTTTGCTTTTTATTTGTCATTTCATTTTTGACACTTTTAGTGACTGTTATTGATATAGTTGTCATTTCTAGACTCTCTTCCAGGACTCTCTCTCCTGTCTTTGCTTTTCAAGCTGTAACACTCCCTGTAGTATTTCCTGCAAAGCTGGGCTTTTATTATAAATTCTCTCAGTTTTTGTTTATCAGTGAATATTCTAATCTTCATTTTTAAAAAATAATCTGGCTGGGTATAACATTCTTGGCTGGCAGTTTTCTCCTGCATTATTTTAAATATATCATATCACTGTCTTCTTCCTCCATGGTTTCTGATGAGAAATCAGCACTTAATCTTATTGGGTATCCCTTATATGTTGTGCATTGCTTTTCTCTTGCTGTTCTCAGAATTCTCTCTTTATCTTTGGCCTTTGACATTCTGATTCATATGTGTCTTGGAGTTGGTCTATTTGGATTTTTTCAGGTGGGAGTATGTTATGCTTCTTGGAAAGTGATATCTATGTTCTTCAATAGGGTTGGGACATTTTCTACCATTATTTCTTCAAATATTCCTTCTGCCCTTTTTCCCTTCTCTTCTCCTTCTGGAAAACCCATGACATGTATGTTTGCACATCTTTTGCTGTCATTTAGTTCCCTGAGACCTAGTTCATTTTTTTTCCCATTCTTTACATCATCTGTTCTTTTGTATGTTCACTTTCAGAGGCCATTTCTTCAAGCTCACCAATCCTTTCTTCTTCCTCCTCAAATCTGCTATTATATGATTCCAAAGATTTTTAAATTTCATTGATTGCACCTTTCATTCCCATAAGATCTGCTATTTTTCTATGTATGCTTTCAAATTCTTCTTTGTGCTCATCCAATGTCTTCCTAATATCCTTAGTCTCTTTAGTCATCTCATTGAATTTATTAAGGAGATTTGTTTGAACATCTATGATTAGTTGTGTCAATCCTTTATGTCATCTGGAGGCTTATCTTGTTCCTTTAAATGGGTCATAGCTTCCTGTTTCTTGATGTGGATTGTAATTTTTTGTTGGTGTCTTCACATTTGGCTTACTAGAGTATTTTTTCTGGGTACAGTTTTTCTCTTTATTTTAAGGCTTCCTATCCTTTCTCCCCTATAGGTTGTGCAGTAGGAGCCAACATGTAGTTGGTGCTGTAAGCTGTAGAGGTTCAAGTTGCCCTCATTGGACCAGGGACCAATGAAGCTTCTTCCAACTTTCTACTTTGTCAGGAGTAGGGACAGAGTCACAGCTGTGTGGAATACTCCAAGTCCAGGCCTAGACTGTAGTTGCCTGGAGAGACTGATGAAGCTTCACAATCCTTCTCCCTTGCTTGGGGCAGGGTGGAATTGCTGGTGTGGTCAGCAATCTATGCAGTGTGGGTCCAAGATGATCACAGTTGTCCTGGTAGACTTCTGATTTTCAGTCTATTCCAGCAAAAGTTACCTGTAGTTACCTGTATAGGCTGGTGCAGGGCTCCTCAGCCTCCTCCCTGCCAAAGGTAGGGCTGAAGCCTAGGCTAGGGCTGCTGGCTGATCTGCATGAAAGAAACTGGTTCCTGCTTACACTGAGAGTTTCAGTCAGCCTGGCTTCCCTTCAGGCTGGGGGCAGAATCAGAATGATGGCTACTGGCCTCTTTCTGACTTGGGCTGGTTCACACCCCCTGTTCCCAGGGTTATATATTAGCCAACCAAGTCTACCAATCAGTAGTTGAAATTGGCAGCCAACTGTCTCTTCCTCCCCTGTTTCTGGGAAATGGAGCTTCCAATTCCAGCCACAGAATAGCTCCTGGGCCAGCTCATGCTGTCAGAGTAGTATAATCACCAGCCTCTGTGGCTTGGCCGGTAATTTCCCAGAGAAACTGGTGCAGGTCCCCGCAGCATCTCCCCTGCTGGAGATGGCACTGGGGCCTAGGCTAGAGCTGCAATATGATCTGGATGGAAAGAAGCTGGTCCCCACCAGCACTGGGATTTTCAGTCCACCCGACTTCCCCTCGTGCCAGACGTGGATTTAAGATGGTGGTTTCTGGCCTCTTTCTGACTTGGACAGGCTCAAACTTCAGCTGTTCTCAAGATTATATTTCAGCCCACTGAATTTAGTCATCAGTAGCTGTAATTGGTGCCCAACCTTCTCTTCCTCTCCCATTTTGTGAAATGGAGCTTTCAATTCCAACCACAGAACAGCTCTTGAGGTGGCTTGTGCCTCCAGGGGAGGATAGGCTCCAACCTCTGGGGCATGGAGGGCTCTGCTTTTGAGTCTTCTCTGCAGATGGACAGTATCCTCCTACCACTCCTTCAAGTGTATTGCAGGATGCTCTTCCGGTCTCCTGGAGCCCCCAAACCGTTGTTTCACCTAGCTCCAGAGAGCTCTGGTGTTTGCTAACTGCCCTGTAGCAGGAGCTGACTCTAGGAGCTCCTTGCTCCTCTGCCATCTTGCTGGTGCTCTATTGGTTTTTGATATGTGATAATTCACACCCTCCAAACTCACTTTTACCACTTATAGTAAAGGCCTACTTTAAAATAAAGCTATGCTTAGTGTTGTCCTAGTAGAATTACACAATTGCGCAAAGTTCATCTATTCCTCAGGTGGCTAAGATCTCTTCTTTAAGCTGTAGCTTAATGTCTAAAACTCCTTAGTAAAATATATCCTTGGAAGATCTACTGTACCTTCAAGATCAACATGTTTAAATTGAATTCCCACCATGATAATATCTGATTTTCCTACTTTTTAAAATTATTTTCTTTCTGTAGTCAATCAAGAACAAAACTCTGAATCATTTTCAAACTCTGTCTTTCTTCATATTAATTTCTAATATTTTGCCAAATCATGTAAAGTATTTGAAATACATCTATTAGCTATGCTTTTCTGTCTATTCCCACTGCTCCATTTTCAATTCAAGTTATTTTCTTATTTCTAGACAAGTTAAAAGCCTTTAACTATTTCCATGAACTTCAGTTTTCTTCCAATCTTCCCTGCACATCATTTATTCTCAACTTCATCAATTAAAACCATGTAAAGAGTAATTTAGTTTGACTTTAAACTACCTTCATATTTTTACTTTATAATTCTGGGTTTTATTTTTCACCAACCCTCTTTAACCAAGACAGCCACCCAGTCGAAAGTACTCACATATGCATCTTAAAGATTGCTGAAATGTCACCTGTATTAATATAGTTCTTTCAGCTTTTATTACACTAACTTTAAAATATGCCCCAGAAAATATACAAATTTTATTCACTCACTTTTAACATATCTAATATTTGGAATTTTTTGAATATTTCTTAGTATTCCATAGCATTTATTGGAGTTTATTGTACACATTTTCAAATAAAAATGTTATTGGGCTATATAAATTATGTAAGGATTTGCTTTTGAATATTTTGAGAAGTTTCAGTGTTTAATGAAAGAACATATATCCCTTAAGTTAAATTATGTACTTTGTAGTTTGTAGGTTGTTCAGTAGGAGCCAAAGATGTAGTTGGTGCTGTGACCTATGGAGCCTGAAGCGGCCCATGTTGCCCCAGTAATTGATGAAATTTCTCCCACCTTCTCCACTGTCAGGAGTAGGGACAGAGCTGCAGCCATGTATAACAATCCAAGTTGGGCACAACAAGACTGTCTGTAGTCACCTGGAGATACTGATAATGCTTCACGCATCTTCCTCCTCTAATTTAGGCAGGGATGGAGCTATGTTGTAGTCAGCAATCTATGTTCTGTGGGTCTAAAATGACCAAATTGCTTAAATAAACTGATGTAGCTCCAGGCCCTCTCCCTGCTGAGGGTGGGAATGGACCCTCTGGAGTATCCAACAATGTAATCTCTGTGGGCCAAATATGTCTGCAATTTCCCTGAGAGGCTGAGGGAATATTGTCCATTCTGCTCTTTAGGGGGTGGAAACAGAACTACCAAATTTCAACAGTTCAGTCCTGTAGAGTGAAAGTACCCAT